>NW_023366902.1:47500-62500 GCF_902167145.1 Zea mays
AATTCTCGTACTCGTAATTGGAAAGTTACGGAAGGAGATCCATCATTTTGCAATGAAAACAACATAAAAAAAACTCTGGACAATTTCGAAATCAGACCAAGCGGTCTTAATACATATGCAAAAAAAATTCATTATTGGCCCCACCATTGATTACAAGATTTAGCTTTTATGAATCGCTATTGGTTTGATACGAATAATGCAGTCGTTTCAGTATGTTAAGGATACAGATGTATCCACAATTCATTTAGAGTTACTTAATAGCCTATTCTTATACTAATATCTCTATCCCGTGAAATTCTCGAGCCCAAAGATGGATGCATATGCTGTGTTTCATTTTGCTAAATGATATCAATTAAATGGTATATCAATTCTATAAATTGGATATAGCAATAAATAAATCAGCAAAATTCTTTTATTTTAGATAGAAGAAATGTTTCTTCTATCTAAAATAAAAGAATGTAGCCCTTCTATCCAAATCCAATTTGCATCGATAAAATAAATCCAAATTCCAGATTCCAGCAGTAGATGAATAATTGCAAATTTTTGTGTGTACGAGATTAGAATAACTTAAAAATAACTGACATAATTTTTTATTTTTCCTGATCAGAAAAATACATGAAAAAGAAAGGAGGTAGAAAAATTTGTTGATTTATGGTTAAAGAAGAAAAACAAGAAAAACAGGGGTTCTGTTGAATTTCAAGTATTCAGTTTCACCAATAAGATACGGAGACTTGCTTCACATTTAGAATACACAAAAAAGATTTTTCATCGGAAAGAGGTCTACGAAGACTTTTGGGAAAACGTCAACGTTTGCTGGCTTATTTGGCAAAGGAAAAAATAGAGTACGTTATAAGAAATTAATAAGTCAGTTGGATATTCGGGAGAAGTAATTTAATCGTTCTCATTTTTTTCTTATTTTATTAGTAGTCTTATAGTAGTCTTAGATTTTGCATTTTGATGAGCCTCGTTTTGAGGAATTCATGGAATAATCCATTTTCATGGAATAAAGAATAAGAACAAGGATACATAACATAAAAAAAAGAATAGATAAGACGATATTCGCCCTCCCCCTACATATTTGATTTCTTCTCCTATACAAAAACCAGCAAGACCTACTCCATTGGTAATTCCATCAATGACACCTTTATCAAAAAAAATGCGTTAGTTCGGCTAATCTTCTTATACCTAGGATAAAAACCCTAGTATAGAAAAAATCTATATAACCACGATTATATGACCAGCTGTATATCTTTTTTTTACTTCATCCAAAAAGCTCTTTTTTGGATTCTTTTTTACAAGGGAATTTTGAAAATTCAAATTCTGAAAAAAAGAATAAGCAGATCCATAAAAGATATATGCTATGAATAGACCAAAAATTGCTAAACTTACAGAAGAAATTGCATTAGTGAGAAATTCATATGAATTTATGGAAGAATTAGAATTTTCCTGGAACAAGTTTATTGAAGGAGTTAGCCACTTTGATAATATGGTTAACTCCAATATTCTATTATCTTTTACTCCATTATCAAAATGGATTCCTATGGATCCAATGAACAAAGTAAAAAGTAGTAATATAAGAAGAGGAAATAGCATAGTATTTCCGTTCATGAGGATAGACAAAAGTATTTTTAGCCCCAAAGGGAAGTACTAAAGGATCCTATCTTATTCTTGTATTAGCAGGAATTTTTGGTATATTTTGTGAAAAAAAAGAAACTCCACTCTTCATTGTTGATAAACAAAATCCCTATTGACTCCTTTGGATATACTTTTTCCCCATAAGGATATTGAATACAACGAACCTTCTTTAGTACTACTGTAATTTTGAAATGAACACGCAAATACCCATCAAAAGTAAGTAAATATATCCGAAACATATAAAATGCAGTTAATCCTGCAGTAAAAGAGGCTATTATTCCAAAAAAGGGTGAATACAACCAACTATTACTAAGGATTTCATCTTTGGACCAGAAGCAAGCAAGAGGTGGAATACCACAAAGAGAAAGTGTACCACATAAAAAAGTAGTTCTTGTAATTGGAACGTATTTTCTTAAACCACCCATAAGAACCATATTCTGACTTTTATCTGGTGAATATCCAACAAGAGGTTCCATTGAATGAATAACGGATCCGGATCCTAAGAACAATAAAGCTTTCGAATAAGCATGAGTGATCAAATGGAATAAAGCAGCTTGATAAGAACCTATACCTAGAGCTAACATCATATAACCCAATTGAGACATTGTAGAATAGGCTAAGCTTCTTTTAATATCTCTCTGAGCAAGAGCTAAAGTGGCTCCTAAGAAGAGTGTTATTGTACCTATTAAAGAAATGAAACTCATTATCCAGGGTAGGGATATGAAAAGAGGAAGAAGTCTAGCTAGAAGAAAAATCCCCGCAGCAACCATAGTTGCTGCGTGTATAAGAGCCGAAATAGGAGTGGGTCCTTCCATAGCATCAGGTAACCATACGTGAAGAGGAAATTGTGCAGATTTTGCAACTGCACCAAGGAATAATAAAAAAGCACACAAAGTAGTAAGTAAGGAATTAATCCCATTATTAGGAATCCAGTTATTAGCTATTTTGAACAAATCCCGAAACTCCAAACTACCCGTTATCCAAAAAAAACCTAAAATTCCTAATAACAGACCAAAATCCCCTACACGATTAGTTACAAAAGCTTTTTGACAAGCACTCGCTGCAATTGGCCGCGTAAACCAAAAGCCTATCAATAAATAGGAACACATTCCGACAAGTTCCCAAAAAAATAAATTTGTATCAAATTGGAACTAGTAACCAATCCTAACATGGAAGTATTAAAAAACTTATATAAACAAAAAATCTCAAATATCCTTCATCGTGAGACATATAATCGTCACTATAAATAAGAACTAAGATTCCTACAGTAGTAATTAGTATTAACATAATAGACGTAAGGGGGTCGACCAAGTATCCCAAATTCTAAGGAAAAATCATTATTGATGGTCCAAGACCATAGATATTGATAGATAGAACTTCCATTTATTTGTTGAATAGACAGGTGAAGTGAGAATACCATAGCTATACTTAAGAGTAAAATACTAGGAAAAGCCCATATCCGACGAAGATTTTTTGTTGCTGTAGGAATAAGAAAAAGTCCAAATCCCATTGACATAATAACTGGAAGTGGGAGAAGAAGGAATTACCCAGGCATATTGATATGTATGTTCCATAAGAAAAGAAATAGCAATTTTTAGTTTAAATTTATAGTTCAATTTTTCTATAAAATAAAATTGTTTCCGATTCACCAAACCTATTCTTATCTCTGTTCTAAAGGAATTAAAAAAACAAAATAAGAAAAATAAAAAAATACTGGAATTATGAATTTTTCTAATTTCTCCTCATTAAAATATTCCAAAATTTAGAATGGGTTTAGTTACTTAAATTCAAAAAGTGAATCAAAGAATTTCGGTATCTAGTTATTAGTAAAAAAAAATATTTATTAAAATACAAAAAAAGATTGAATAATTTTTACTTTCTAATCATTTTTGTATTTCTTTTTGTTAAAATAAAAGAGCTCTCTTGTTTCGTAATTGATTGATTGAATTCCAAAGAAAACCTATATTTATAGGAAATTCTCGAATATTGCTTATTTCATATAAAAGGAAATCCTAATGACTAGAATTCTCTAAGTTTTAGAATGTCTTGTTTAAGAGACTAAGTATTTTTTTTTATTGGAATTCAATTATGGAATAGCCTTCTGAACTTAATTAACTATTTGAATTGAATTTTACCTTCTTTTTATCTCCCCCTCTTATATGAGGGCTTATCCCCATACCATATATTTATATATGGAGTATATTTGATATAGAAATTGATTTAAATAGAAAATCTTAAAAAACTCTTGTCTTATCCACATTAGACAAAATGAACTAAAGAAGAATTTAGAATTTAAGTATCTTTCAGTATCTTTCAGTATCTAAGTATAAATACTAAGAAAAACCAGAAAGAAGGATTGATTTGTGGCAATAGATGTCTTTCACATACAACTAGAAAAAAAGTAAGTCCCTTTTTGAATGGCAGTTCCAAAAAAACGTACTTCGATGTCAAAAAAGCGTATTCGTAAAAATCTTTGGAAAAAAAAGACTTATTTTTCCATAGTACAATCTTATTCTTTAGCAAAATCAAGATCATTTTCTAGGGGCAACGAGCATCCAAACCAAAAGGTTTTTCTGGGCAACAAGCAAACAAATAATAAGATTTTGAAATAATCTGAATGAACTATCCAAAAGAAATTCCAAATTATTTAATATGAATGAATAATTCGGATTAATTAATAAATGTACTTTTATGTGTCGAATTCCTCGTACAATATTCTTAGAACGAATCCCTCCATTATCATTATATAGAACAAAAGTTTTTGGTATATTGTGTCCTCAGTATTCTTTTCCTATCAAAGAACTTTTTTTTATAATAGAATTCTCATAAAAACGAGGATTCTATTATAAAAAGTAGACTATTCTTGCAATAGGACTTACAAACCTCCACCTAATCTTAATCCAAAATTCCATATAAATGGGTTTAGGACTGGTACATCATATTAATAAGAGTGTAAAGGCTTTCATTCTATCAATTTTTCTAAAATACAAAATGCATTTCATTGTAGTTAATGATGAACTTCTAATGATGAACTTCTAATGTTCCTAAATTCTATGGCTTCTCCCAGTCTCGACGATTCACGATAAAATAACTATTATTCTTTTAAGTTAACTATTATTTTAAATTAGCCGCCATGGTGAAATTGGTAGACACGCTGCTCTTAGGAAGCAGTGCTCAAGCATCTCGGTTCGAATCCGAGTGGCGGCATTCTCGAAAAGAATACAATAAAATTAGAAAATGGATTCAATTCGAAATTTCCAATTTTGTAATGGACCTTATCGTTATGCTATTTGCAACTTTAGAACATATACTAACTCATATCTCTTTCTCAACCATTTCAATTGTGATTACGATTCATTTGATAACCTTATTAGTTCGTGAACTTAGGGGATTACGTGATTCGTCAGAAAAGGAATGATAGCTACTTTTTTCTCTATAACAGGATTTTTAGTCTCTCGTTGGGTTTCTTCGGGACATTTTCCATTAAGTAATTTATATGAGTCATTGATCTTCCTTTCATGGACTCTGTATATTCTTCATACTATTCCTAAGATACAGAACTCGAAAAATGATTAAGCACAATAACTACGCCAAGTACTATTTTAACGCAAGGCTTTGCCACGTCGGGTCTTTTAACTGAAATGCATCAATCCACAATACTAGTACCTGCTCTACAATCTCAGTGGTTAATGATGCATGTCAGTATGATGTTACTAAGCTATGCAACTCTTTTGTGTGGATCCTTATTATCCGCCGCTCTTCTAATCATTAGATTTCGAAAGAATTTCGATTTCTTTTCACTAAAGAAAAATGTTTTTCTTAAAACATTTTTCTTTAGTGAGATTGAATATTTATATGCAAAAAGAAGTGCTTTAAAAAACACCTCTTTTCCCGTATTTCCAAATTATTACAAATATCAATTAACTGAGCGTTTGGATTCTTGGAGTTATCGTGTCATTAGTCTAGGGTTTACTCTTTTAACCGTGGGTATTCTTTGTGGAGCAGTATGGGCTAATGAGGCCATGGGGATCCTATTGGAATTGGGATCCTAAGGAAACTTGGGCATTTATTACCTGGACCATATTTGCAATATATTTACATAGTAGAAAAAATCCAAATTGGTAAGGGTACGAATTCCGCACTTGTAGCTTCGATAGGATTTCTTATAATTTGGATCTGCTATTTTGGTATCAATCTGTTAGGAATAGGTTTACATAGTTACGGTTCATTTACATTACCATCTAAATAATTACATAACATAAAACCTTCGGTTTTTTCCTTTTTAGTTTGATTTGAGAACCCTTTGAAAAGACGTTCAAGGGGTTCTCAAAAATTCGAGATAGATCTAATTAGACTTTTTTACTTTTTTCTGAATTTTTTTATTTTTCCACTCTGGAATATAGAGCGGACTGGTTAAAAAAAAGAAAATCCTATTTAGTATAATAATTGGATAATAGAACCTCTACCCTATCAACGGATAGCGAGAGAACCAAATCTGGATAAATACCAATTCCTATTACTGGTAAAAAGATACAGATTAAAAGAAAGAGTTCTCGTGGTCCAGAATCTACAAAATTTTTGTTTGGAACATGAAATAGCTTGTATCCATAGAACATCTGGCGTAACATAGATAATAAATAAATAGGAGTTAATATCATTCCTATTGCCATTACAAAAGTAATTAGCATTTTTGGCATTAACATAAATTTAGGACTAGTAATTAGTCCAAAAAATACTACTAATTCTGCAACAAAACCGCTCATTCCCGGCAAGGCAAGAGAAGCCATTGAAAAGCTACTAAACATGGTAAAAATTTTTGGCATTGGGATAGATATTCCCCCCAGTTCTTCGAGATAAACAAGACGCATTCTATCACAAGCCGTTCCCGCCAAGAAAAAAAGTGTAGCACCGATAAATCCATGAGATAATATTTGTAAAATAGCTCCATTTAGTCCAATGTTGGTTATGGAACCAATTCCTATAATTATGAAACCCATGTGAGATACGGAGGAGTAGGCTATTCTTTTTTTGAAATTTCGTTGACCAAGAGAAGTTGAAGCTGCATAGATTATTTGCACCGCTCCTATTATTACCAACCAAGGGGAAAATAGATAATGAGCATGCGGTAACAATTCCATATTGACCCGAATCAATCCGTATGCTCCCATCTTTAATAGAATTCCGGCTAAAAGCATACATGTACTGTAATGCGCTTCCCCATGGGTATCTGGTAACCACGTATGTAAAGGTATAATCGGCAATTTGACAGCATAAGCAATAAGGAAGCCAAAATACAGTAGTATTTCCAATGTTGTAGGGTATGATTGATTAATCAATCTTTCTAAATCTAATCCGGGTTCATTGGAACCATATAATCCCATACCCAGAACTCCAATTAAGAAAAAAATGGAACCGCCTGCAGTATACAAAATAAACTTGGTAGCTGAATACAGACGCCTCTTTCCCCCCCACATGGATAAAAGTAAGTAAACAGGAATTAATTCTAACTCCCACATGATAAAAAAAAAGTAAAGGTCTCGTGAAGAAAATAATCCTATTTGACCGCTATACATTGCTAGCATCAGGAAATAGAATAATTGCGAATTCCGAGTAACCGGCCAAGCCGCTAAAGTAGCTAAAGTAGTGATAAATCCTGTCAATAAAATAGATCCTAATGAAAGTCCATCGATTCCCAATCTCCAGTGGAAATCGAAAACATCTATCCATTTAGAATCCTCCTTTAATTGGATTAAAGGATCCTCCAATTGGAAATGATAACAGAATGCATAAGTCATTAGAAGGAATTCTAATAAACAAATAGCTATAGTATACCACCTAACGATTTTATTTCCTTTATGAGGTAAAAAGAAAATTAATGAACCTGCAAATATCGGCAAAACAACAAGTATTGTTAACCAAGGAAAATAACTCATGATAAAGTAATAAAGACAAGATACGTTTTGACCAGAAAAGCCCATGCTCGATTATTTCGAGCACAGGCTTCTTCGGTAAAGAGGAATCAGACGATTCAAGTGGAGTTTTTTGTAACGTATCAATAAGATAGAGCCATGCTGCGGGTTGTTTCAGGCCCTAAAATAAACGCGGACACTTAAAAAATCCGTTGGACAGGCGGATTCGCATCTCTTACAACCCACACAATCTTCGGTTCTCGGCGCGGAAGCAATTTGCTTGGCTTTACATCCATCCCAAGGTATCATTTCTAATACATCTGTTGGGCAAGCTCGTACACATTGAGTGCATCCTATACATGTATCATAAATTTTTACAGAATGTGACATTGGATCTCTAAATTTTCCTTTTCAACATAAAAATTTTCGATCTGGTAAAAATGAAATTAGTACTATATAAATTAGATGTATTGTAGACACCAGACGAAGCAATGGTTTATCCAAACTTTAACAAATAATGCAATATATTTCGTAATCTGTTTGTGAGAAAGCGTGAAAAGAGCCAAGAGACTTGAATTTAAGGCTTTCAACAGTTATAAATTATACGAATTCTACATACTAATTCGAATTAGCCAATAAATTGGCTATCATCTTTTCAATATAAATTATTGCAATATTCAAATTGCAATATCAATGAATTGCAAAAATGCAATATTCAATAAGTAAAAAACAATACTCTGAAATCAACCTACTCAAAAAAAGGATATTATTAAACACTAATAAGAAAAATAAGATTAGATTTCTATTCATCTTAATGTTTCTTATTATTATATATGCCCCTTTGTTTAGGGGATTCTATGTCTAATTATTCAAAAAATTGGATTGATTGATACGAGTTGATTTCCTGTTACGATGGATGGAAGAAAGAATGGATAGTCCCAATAGCTGCTTCAGCAGCCGCAAGGGCTATAACAAAAATTGCGAAAATGTCTCCTTTTAATTGGCGACTATCAAATAGATCAGAAAATGTTACGAGATTTAGATTAATTGAATTCAGTATAAGTTCAAGACATATTAGAGCTCTAACCATGTTTCGGCTTGTGATCAATCCATAGATACCAATCGAAAATAAATAGACACTCAAAAAAAGTACATGCTCAAACCATCATTAACTAACTCCTTATCAATCTCGATTCATTTCAATATGAGGACAAGAATTGAACCGAATTCAATTAATTAGAATAGAACAATTACGCAACAAAAGAGAAAAGAAGGTATTGTTGTATTGGCAGTAGATGGGTTTTACTAAATCAAAATTGTGATTCTTTAGTTATTTATTTTATATTTGAAATTCTAAGAATTTTGAACTCATTCTAAGTATTTCTTATTGTCGAGCCATAGTAATTGCACCTATTAAAGAAACTAGAAGAATTAGGGAAATGAGTTCAAACGGAAGATAAAAATCGGTTGCTAAATGAATCCCAATTTGTTGAACGTATTTATGAGACCCTGTTCTACTATTTGGTTTGATCTTGTAGTCCAAAGAATTCCCATACCACGACGTATCTGGGATAGTAGTCATTAGTGAAAAAAGGAATAGTTATACAAAGGAGTAAAGTAAACCCATCTCCAATAGTCCAATAATTCTTATCTTTTAGACCACTCTGAGCCGTTTACAAACATTACAGCAAATATGATCAAGACATTTAATGGCTCCCACATAAATAAGAAGTTGTGCGACAGCTACAAAGTAGGAATTTAATAAAAAATAGAATAAGGATATACAAAACAAGAACTAATCCAGCGAAAAGGCAGAATAAATTGGGTTGGTAAGTAATACTACTCCTAGACCTCCTAGTAGAAGACCAAATCCCCCAAATAGCACAAGAATCTCATGTATTGGTCCAGGTAAATCCATTATGGATAAGAAGAAATTTCTAGTATAAAAATTTTTCATGAACTGACTAAAACTAAAAGATTCAAGGAAGGAAAAAGGTATTAGGATATTTTTTTGTATATACATATAAGTTGTTAAGCAGTAGTTATTCTTTTTTCGTTAGAGTTAGTAAAAATGGATTTTTCTAATAAAAAAATCCTAATACCTAGTAATCTGTAATCGTTTCTTGAATTCCAAGATTTTCTTCGTCTATTTTACTTTGAGGCGAATTCCTAATTGTTTGAATTGTGTAATCTCCCATTATGGAGATTGGTAACCGACTCAAAGCAATTTGATTGTAATTCAATTCATGACGATCATAAGTAGAAAGTTCATATTCTTCAGTCATTGATAAACAATTTGTGGGACAGTATTCAACACAGTTACCGCAAAATATACAAACTCCGAAATCAATACTATAATTAAGCAATTGGTTTTCTTTTAATATCCTTTTCAAATCTCCAATCCACAAGGGGTAGATCTATCGGGCATACGCGAACACATACTTCACAAGCAATGCATTTATCAAATTCAAAGTGTATTCGCCCCCGGAAACGCTCCGATGTAATGATTTTTCATAAGGGTAGTGAATCGTTTATAGGTAAACGATTTGTGTGGGATAAGGTAATTATGAAACTTTGACCAATGTATCTTGGCGGCGCGTATTGTTTGTTGACCATAACTAATGAACCCAGTTAGCATAGGGAACATATTCTAAATCTATATATGAAAAAGGTATGTTTCTTTCTCTTGTTTGAGAGAACTTTTGTGTTGAAAATATTCTTACTGTTATTGTATTCTTATTTATAGTGAAACTAGTTGGGAAGAAGTTGTTAATAAGAGATTGCCCAGAGAAATAGGTAAAAGAAATTTCCATCCAAGATTTAATAACTGATCCATTCTCATCCTGGGTAAAGTCCATCTTATTGTGATAGAAATGAAGAGAAATAAATAAGCTTTAGTTAATGTAATAAAGATACCTATTACCATTTCCAAAATTCCATATTATTTTATTCATTTGGAAAAATCCAAAAAAGGATATATAGGGAATAGAAGAATTCCACCCGCCTAAGTATAGAAACAGTTACAAATAAAGAGGAAAACTAATAAATTTAGGTAAGAAAACAAGATAAAATAAACCATATTTAATACCAGAATATTCGGTTTGATAACCTGCTACTAATTCTTCTTCTGCTTCTGGTAAATCAAAGGGTAATCTTATCACATTCTGCCAAAGAAGAAATTAGAAAAACTAGAAAACCTATAGGCTGACGCCAAAGATTCCATCCAAAAAAACCATATTTGGACTGTGCTTCAACTATATCAACTGTACTTGAACTATTAGATAATCATAGTCGATGATAACATCACAGTTCCCACCGCTATTCCAAAACCGTACATGAAACCTTAGCTTCATACGGCTCCTCTATGATCAGAAAAAAGGAAAGGATTGTTTCGTTTCGGTATCATCCTCTGGGCATAGATAGAATTAGATAAGATAAAATTGATTGGAAAGCCCAAAATTAGACCAAAGCAATTACGTCTGCTAGAATAACAAAAAAGCGCTTCCGAATTGATCTCATCCTTTATATAATATAATTTTGCTTTGTTCGGTAATAACTTAATATTGGAATAAATCACTCGTTATAGCAATTAATAAATGGAAAGAATTTGGCATTAGTTCATGAGGAATTCTGTATGAATAGGGATAAAGGAAGGAAAGAATAAATAAAGATCCTTTTTTGTATTGTATTCCATATCTTTTGTCCTACTCTTCTTTCCCCGGGAGGGGTATACTTAAAAAAAAAGAATAAAGGGTTAATTCGTTCTTGATAGCCATTTCCTTAACAAGTGAATGGGAACATACTCTAGACCGGAATCTGAAGAAAGTACTGCTTGATCATTTCCACCAATTTCAAGTCCTTATTATGATTCCTTTTATGAGGAAAAATGTCTAATGATTTAGATTCTCTCATTACTAATCCTGTATGTACTTTAGTGTTCCTAATCCCTCACTAACTTTTGATGGATTGCCTTATGGTTATAAGTTTAAATTATAGTAATAACTCAAAATATTCTAGTAATGGAATTCCATATCGCGAATCCTTTATTCTTGCCCGCTTCAAGATATGATGACTAATCAAACAATCTCAACCTTGGGGTAAAGAGTTTACACTGCTTATGTTTACTTGAACTTTTTTCTTGTACGTAGGAAATGAGATTTTTTACTTTTACTACAAATTAATAAGCTGTTTTGTTTCACTCATATAGCTATCGAGTTTAACTTACCAACGCGAATACAGAATAAGCAAAGGAAGATAAGCATTCAATGTATTTTAGAGGAAAAAGATCCTATTTTAACGAATCACACGTAGAGATATTGCTAGTACACAAAAAGTTAATGGTATTTCATAACTAATAGATTGAGCAGCCGCTCGTAGACCGCCTGAAAAAGAATATTTATTATTTGAGCTATATCCTGCCATGAGAAGACCAATAGGAGCAATACTTGAAATCGCAATCCATAAAAAAACACCAATACTAAGATCAGCTAAAACAAAACGATATCCTAAAGGGATAACTAAAAAACTTAATAAAATGGATATGACTGCTATAGAGGGACCAATGCTAAATAAAGGAATATCTCCTCGGGATGGGAGGATATCCTCTTTTAAAAGTAGTTTAGTTCCATCTGCTATAGCTTGAAGCAGTCCCAGGGGGCCAGCATATTCAGGACCAATACGTTGTTGTATCGATGCGGATATTTCTCTTTCTAACCACACAATTACGAGTACTTCTATTGTGATTCCCAGTAGGAGGGCAAAAATGGGTAGAATCCATATAAGTCCGTAGATTTCTTTAAATAATTCCGATTTCGAAAAAGAATTGATAGTTTCTACCTCTACCCTATCTATTATCATTTCAACGATCAACTTCCCCCATAATGATATCTATACTACCTAATATTGTCATGATATCAGCCAATTTCATTTTTTTAACTAGCTGAGGAAGAATTTGCAAATTAATAAAACCCGGTGGACGAATTTTCCATCTCCAGGGGAAAAGACTATCATCTCCTACCAGATAAATTCCTAATTCGCCTTTTGGAGCTTCTACTCTTACATAAAGCTCTTGCTTTGATAATTCAAAATTGGGCGAAGGTTTTTTACCAAGAAATCGATATTCAAAATCATTCCATTCGGGATTCTTTGCTTTCTTAAAGCGTCGGGCTTCTAAATTCTCATAAGGTCCTCCAGGAATTTTCTCTACAGCCTGTTGAATAATTTTTATGGATTCCCTCATTTCACCGACTCGTACTAAATAGCGAGCTAACGAATCTCCTTCTTTTTGCCATTGGACTTTCCAATCGAATTGATTGTAAGACTCATAAGGATCAATTTTACGAAGATCCCATTGTATTCCAGAAGCTCGTAACATTGGTCCCGATAAGCCCCAATTTACAGCTTCTTCTCCGCTAATAAAACCGACTCCTTCAACTCGTTCTAAAAAAATGGGATTCTGTGTAATAAGTTCTTGATATTCAACAACTCCTTGTAAAAAATAATCACAGAAATCTAAACATTTATCCATCCATCCATAAGGGAGATCGGCAGCGACTCCTCCGATGCGAAAGTAATTATGCATCATTCGCATACCTGTAGCAGCTTCAAATAGATCATATATCAATTCTCTCTCTCTAAAAATGTAGAAAAAGGGAGTCTGTGCCCCGAGATCCGCCATAAAAGGTCCAAGCCATAACAAATGAGAAGCTATACGGCTCAATTCTAACATAATTACTCTAATATAGCTGGCTCTTTTGGGTATTTGAATATTCTCTAAGAATTCTGGTGCATTTACCGTTATTGCTTCTGTAAACATAGTAGCTAAATAATCCCATCGTGTTACATAAGGCAAGTATTGTATAATACTTCTGTTTTCCGCGATTTTTTCCATTCCTCTGTGTAAATACCCTAATATGGGTTCGCAATCAATAACATCTTCACCATCGAGAGTAACAATCAGTCGAAGAACACCATGCATTGATGGGTGTTGAGGGCCCATATTGACTATCATGAGATCTTTTCTTTTAAGCGATAGACTCATATCCTTGTTCTTATTCTTTATTCCATGAAAATGGATTATTCCATGAATTCCTCAAAACGAGGCTCATCAAAATGCAAAATCTAAGACTACTATAAGACTACTAATAAAATAAGAAAAAAATGAGAACGATTAAATTACTTCTCCCGAATATCCAACTGACTTATTAATTTCTTATAACGTACTCTATTTTTCTTTGCCAAATAAGCCAGCAAACGTTGACGTTTTCCCAAAAGTCTTCGTAGACCTCTTTCCGATGAAAAATCTTTTTTGTGTAATTCTAAATGTGAAGCAAGTCTCCGTATCTTATTGGTGAAACTGAATACTTGAAATTCAACAGAACCCCTGTTTTCTTGTTTTTCTTCTTTAACCATAAATCAACAAATTTTTCTACCTCCTTTCTTTTTCATGTATTTTTCTGATCAGGAAAAATAAAAAATTATGTCAGTTATTTTTAAGTTATTCTAATCTCGTACACACAAAAATTTGCAATTATTCATCTACTGCTGGAATCTGGAATTTGGATTTATTTTATCGATGCAAATTGGATTTGGATAGAAGGGTACATTCTTTTATTTTAGATAGAAGAAACATTTCTTCTATCTAAAATAAAAGAATTTTGCTGATTTATTTATTGCTATATCCAATTTATAGAATTGATATACCATTTAATTGATATCATTTAGCAAAATGAAACACAGCATATGCATCCATCTTTGGGCTCGAGAATTTCACGGGATAGAGATATAGTATAAGAAATAGGCTATTAAGTAACTCTAAATGAATTGTGGATACATCTGTATCCTTAACATACTGAAACGACTGCCATTATTCGTATCAAACCAATAGCGATTCATAAAAGCTAAATCTTGTAATCAATGGTGGGCCAATAATGAATTTTTTTGCATATGTATTAAGACGCTTGGTCTGATTTCGAAATTGTCCAGAGTTTTTTATGTTGTTTTCATTGCAAAATGATGGATCTCCTTCCGTAACTTTCCAATTACGAGTACGAGAATTGAAAGACATGAAAATTCTCAATTCTCTACGGCGTCTAGGAGATGGATCGAATATTTTCAGGAACAAGAAAATCAGAAGAATCTTTTTCTCTATTCACTACCATTCCGCGTCTTCGACTTCTATTAGTTTCTTTTCTTCTTTAATGCAATAGCTATAGTTTGATATAGAATCCATTTCTCAAAGTAATGGAAACCATTCTCTTATAGGAAATGGTTCGAAAATCGCTATTCCACCTTTTAGGTTTAGGTATCGTGAAAAGTGATACCTGTGAAGATCGTGCATTTCAGTCACATTCAGATCCGTTTTTCGAGTCCATGATATAACCAAATTGGATGGATCTTCCACCCGTTTAGCTAAGAAAGAATAGATGCAGAGGTGGATAATAGATCGATATGAAGA
>NW_023366903.1:0-71870 GCF_902167145.1 Zea mays
GATGCGCAGTGCCTTTATTAATTATAAAAGCAGTTATGACTAAACAGATGTCACAGTAGCCCAAGCCATAGGCCCTTACTTAATATAATATAATAGGCTTTCTTATCCACGGAAGAAAATGTGTGGTACTGGATGTGGCCTCCCTAATATTTGAATCGCATCATCCCCGGTGCCATGATCTATCACTTCCTTCGCAGTTTTCTTCTCCTCAACGAATGATAAAATAGGATCACCTCTTGCACCAAAGCAACACACTAATAGGTAGTCTCATCATAGGTCTAATCTTGCCCCACTTTCACTAAGGGAGAAGAATCAAAGGCTTTGACTTAGGCACTGCTGGCCCGTACGGAAGTGCTGCGAGCAGAAGTGAAATGAATGGGCAACGAGTCCAGATGTATGAATTCCCTAAATGGATGGAGACGATATTCTTCAACAACAAGATGAAGAAGGAAAAGCCGAAGTAGATGACCTATGAATGGGGGAAAACCTACAGATGAAAAGCAGGATATAAGTTTGTTTGATAGTAAGCTAAGCTCGTAGGAGCCGCAAGAGGCCATGTTGGAGGAGCTAAGAGCACTTGAAAAGAATCAAACTTGGGATCTTGTCAAACTCCCTAAGACAGCCTGCTACGAGCCCACTATTTGCACTACACTACTAGTTATCTCACTTGAAACCCTTTGGAAAGGACCCACAAATAGCAAGAACCATAGGGCGGAAAGGGGCAAAAGTAAAGTAAAGTTGTGGCAGAGAGTATGACCACACATAGTTTTTTTCCTGGGTGGGGGGTTAGGTATCCCCTTTCCTATCTGTCTTACTTTCATGTCCTGGCTTTCTATTTGCAAATTCCTAGTAGGCCAGTGTCCCTTTCAAATTGGTTACGGGGGCCTACCTCTTTCATAAAGCTGGAGTCTTTCCCAAGCACGCTTAATGGGGCAGGGATACGGTTTTCTAACCAGTTGTTTACCAGAAAGTATAAGTTTCTACTTTTTGACCATCCCCGCTTAGCGCCCTTCGCTTCTTTGCAATGGCTTTCGTTCTAAGCACTAGGCTAAAAAGAAGCTTCTTCCTCTGTGAAAATAAGTCAGATTTAGTTGAGATTCGGCTTTGCCTTAGCTTGGCCAACAGTCCATCCGCTTTCAGTATTGATGAAGAACGCAGGTACCCTATAAGCAGAAGTACAAGCCAACGCCGAGAAGATAGGAATCAGTAAGAAGTCGTACAAGCATAGCATGAAGCAATAGGGATGAAGGAGGGATAAGATAAGACTCAAGAGCTATAAGCTAACCTTGGGGTTCCTTATAAGCATAAGCACTTGTCTTCTTTCTAACATCACCAGGTGTCAAGCCACCCGGTTCTCTTCCTCTATCCTTCTGTACGAGTTATCCGGTGCTTAGGCTTGGATTCCTCCCACCTGAGCATTCTACTTCCCCCTATTGGCTTACAACTCTCGCCCTCTAGTTACATACTATCTTCTTACTGTGGATCACCATCTTGTTAGGCATTCCACGAATTCCAAATTTCTTTAATGCGACTCAAAAATTATTGCGATAAGTTAGACCTGCTGGGAGGAGATTACCTCTGAGAAACTTCTCATTTTTCTTGGTGGGACAGGGTTGCTTGTCTCTTTTACAGATAGTGGGGGCATCAAAGTTAGGATTCCTTTAAAGATGTGGGGGAAAAGTATTAGCACTGGTAGACTGGTCCAGGAGTTTAGGGGTGGCCTTAACCGTCTCACAATGGCAAACTTCCTCAAGCTACTCAATGAACACGTTGAGGCCTACCTACGCACTTCTTTCCAATATCCTCTATCTAAAAATCAAGTCGTTACGCATTTCTCGCTTCCACAAGGACGAAAAAATAGGACGATTACGGAACTTTTTCTGTCCCCAACTTTTCCCACATTTATTCGTTTACTTTTTCGTATCACTAATTCAGGAAAGTCCCTCTATGGACTGATGTTCTCCGTTTTACGGATCCAAAAGTGGGTAACGCATTGCGATCTCTAGATTTTATGGCTGATGCTTATAATATGCCCGCTGCAGAAGCGAAACCTGTTGCCATCGTCATTTCAATCACAATTAAGGGAGACCGAACGGGTTCAAGGCATTGGGCAGAATGAACGCTTTTTCCTCTCCTTTATCCTTGGATTTCTACCCTTAACCAGTACGACGATAGGAAAGATAAGTTGATAAGCGAACTCAGAAAAGGATCAATTCCAGAAGAAGAGACCTCGACTCTGAGTTTAGTAGAGTATAGTCCACGGTGAACGAACGAGTCCCTAGGATAAGTTAAATTGGTAGGTCGAGCTAAGCCAGATGATTAGTAATCAAGATTAGACCAAAACAACTACCGGGGAAATCCTCAACGTGATAAAATACTATTTCATTGAGATGAAAGATGCAAATGGCAAGTCCTCAATGTGGACGATCCCCAGATATACTTCTGCTCTTCTGGGAAATTAGATGGCAAATAAGCATTCGTCAGGAAGGAGGGACGGACTTTGCTTTGGCGGGATCAGGAATTTCCAAATCCTACTCTTTATCACCTTAGATTATATATAATGAAGAAGAAAGGAGTGATTCCTCGAGTAGATTTATGTTTCTGCTGAATGAATAAATATGAGATGGAGGGTCACACTTACGATGGCACGCACCGCACTTCGAGAGGAAGGGGTCTTCGGTTCGCATTCTTTTCATCGTCGACAACGCGCTAGTTTGCGAAAAATCCCTTGCCTTGCTTCTTAGGAGGAGAGGAGTACGCATCCCGTGCCAACTACATAATGCCTGATGGCCAAACAAGGCTTCTGACTACGAAAGACACCACCCCAGCAGGGAAAGGCGTGAAGCGTAAAAAGCAGCTAATCTGGAAGTCCGGTAGTAATCGAAGTAATCCGTCAAGGCGAGCCAAAGAAGGAACCGAGAAATCTGAGAATTGGCAATCCAGAAGTGGGTGTCGGAAAAGAAGAGACAAGACTTTCCCTCATTCATTCCTTAGATTAGGACGGGGAAGCTTCCTAGAGAGTAGTTAACCCGGGTTAGCTTTGATGGACTACTTACTGGCGCACGGTATTCATATGAGAAAAGGTTGTTCGTGGATAACAGTTGTATTTCTTTACTTGACCCGTACTTCCTTCCCTTAACCTGATCCAGCTAGTCTTTCCTAAGAGATAGGAAGCCGAGAAACTAAACAGGGGATAGCTATCGAGAGAAGCATCGAAAGTATAGAACCCCGGAGCGAGGGGAAGGTCGGATCCTTGACCGAGAGGAGGCCATCCCGAGTTGGTAAGAGGTTGGAAAAGAGGAAAGCAGCTACCCGACCGCGCTAGTTGCTCAATCCGTGGCTTGTGATACTAAAGAAACCAAGCAAGAAAACGGATGCTATGCTAGTTAGCGCTACGAGCAATCAAACGGATATGCTCAAAGGAAAGAACGGACATTTCTACGAGTGAACTCTTCATTCAATAAACAAAGCATGATTGGAGCAAGCTGCCTTGACCAATATACTGGACCATCTGAGAAGAAAGGGGTGATTCCTACTATGACACCAGATAATCCACCAGAGAATAGTCAATCCTAAACTAGATAAAGCCGAGTATGCGAGGAAGCCTAGGTAGCTGTTTGATCGGAGGAAGCACGGCGGAAGGAGGCGGCTAGAACATTCCCTCAAGGAAGAAGCCATATGTTGTCTTACCATGAGCTGTATCCATTGGTCAAAATGGAAATCATTGGTTATTAGTTCGGAAAAGAGTATCAGTCCCGGATAAATCCACTTAAGAAGCTGCTTCTTTTGCTGGGAGCAAGGAACGAACAAGAAAGGTCTTGAGCTGCCAAGAAGAATTCAAAGCGTAGGGTGCACTGCACCCTGGCGGCTACTCTGGTTAATCGCATTACGGTGATCGTTCTTTCCTTCTGGTCTCGTATCCATGCCCATGCTTTCTTCTTTGCGCACTGTTCGTTATGTCCTTAGCCTCCGCTTTGCAATCATTAAATGAACTAGTACACTCAATCGCT
The DNA here is from genome assembly GCF_902167145.1 of Zea mays. Classification (NCBI taxonomy): domain Eukaryota; kingdom Viridiplantae; phylum Streptophyta; class Magnoliopsida; order Poales; family Poaceae; genus Zea; species Zea mays. Next base: position 4,011 of record NW_023366903.1, read on the forward strand.
GGTTCGACATCTGCCTTCCCTTCTCTGGAGCAGTTATGTAGATAGGAGTGGTAGGAATCAGCGAGCATGTTGCCATTCGAGGTAGTCCAACCTTCCTATTAATTAGAATTCTGGGTAACCCTATCGTTGATTGACGGATCGGAGGGACTAAACTGTTCCCTTTCCTTGCGGTTATCTATTTCCTGTTCGTGCTGCGCCATCAGATTAATCGTATCGTGATCCTGGTATCGCTCGAGCATCTCTTTCTGATGAAACCTTTGCCCTTGCTTTCTCCACTACACCTGGTAACGCACAGTGCTTCTTTCTTCGATCTATCCAAGGGAGGCTTATTCCTTTAAGCAGAGTATCCAGTTCGGCATTCCCCTTTTCTTTCTGATCGTGGTCCTTCTCCTTTATCCGAATCCGAGTGACTTCCTATTCGAAAAGAAACAACTACTGTCACTCAAGAAAGCAGATCAAGAAAGCTGAGCCATAACTTCACCTCCAACCCAACCCTATGCTAAAGAAGGTGCAAGAAAAGCTTATGCTGGTGCAAGAACTTACCCTCTCTACGAAAGAGACCTTGCCACAGCCCACTTCCTCGGACGAGTTATATTCCTTTTTTGCTATTACCCCACTCTCTGCTTCTTCTATATCTGATGATACCTTAGCCGAGGACGAAAACGACTACGACGAAGAAAAACGAATGAAGGCCGATTTCCTTTTCCCGGTGGTGGGTACCTCGACTCCAATAACAAAAGAAGAACAGTCTCCCGTACTGCCAATCTACACTACACGAAGAAGGGAGGAAAGCCGTTGATTGATTGCAGCCTCGGTTCAAATCTCTTGTCTGTTCTCTAGTCTCTAGCAGCAAGGAATGATTGCCCCGGCCCACGCTTGGAATAATAGGGTTGCCTACTTGAATGCTGGACACACTTTTTCTGATCTGCTGGCAGCCGAATTGGAAACAAGGTCAGATATCAAGAGATCCAATCTTAGGCTGTATCAAACTTCCGACTTCATGAACTCCCCTTCCACCTATCAAGGTCCAAAGGACCGATATCAGCTCCCATCCCATCCCGACAAACAGAAATGATCTCATTCATTCACATCTGGTACCAATACCAATCAATGTGTCAGTTCACTCAATGCGAGTAGAATACGAAAGACAGAACAGGGACCTGGCCAATGGATAAGAAATGGGTAGATTCACACCGGCCTCAAAGAGTTGTCAGTCCCTTTCGAGTAAGCAGCCTAGCCGGCGATTGTGACAGAACTCGGCTAAGAGGTCAATGCTAAGAAGCAGTCAACTCAATTCAAGTCAAGGTGCCGGGATAGCCACTATTTATCCGGCCAGTGGAATAGCTTTCCACCGAGCCCCAAGCAAGTAAGTAATTCGCTTTCCTCCGTTCGTGTAAGCACTCATGCTTCCACTTCACTCCAGAAAGGAAGCTAAGCTCATTTCTGCCATAGAAACAAACTCATTTCGGGGAGAACCAGCTAGCTCTGGGTTCGAGTGGCATTTCACCCCTAACCACAACTCATCCGCTGATTCTTCAACATCAGTCGGTTCGGACCTCTGCTTAGTTTCATCCAAGCTTCATCCTGGTCATGGATAGATCACCCAGGTTCGGGTCCATAAGCAGTGACAATCGCCCTATGAAGACTCGCTTTCGCTACGGCTCCGGTGGGTTCCATTCCCTTAACCAAGCCACTGCCTATGAGTCGCCGGCTCATTCTTCAACAGGCACGCGGTCAGAGATCACTTTCCCCTCCGGGAGCTCAGCACGGTTTCACGTTCTATTTCACTACCCACTGGGGGTTCTTTTCACCTTTCCCTCACGGTACTACTTCGCTATCGGTCACCCAGGAGTATTTAGCCTTGCAAGGTGGTCCTTTCCTTGCTGATTCACACGGGATTCCACGTGCCCCATGCTACTCGGGTCAGAGCGTAAGCTAGTGATGCTTTCGGCTACTGGACTTTAGCCATCTAGGGTGCGGCACTCAACCGCTTCGCCTAGCAGCACAACGCTTGTATTGCTCTCCCACAACCCCGTTTTCACGGTTTAGGCTGCTCCCATTTCGCTCGCCGCTACTACGGTACGGGTACGGGAATCGCTTTTGCTTTCTTTTCCTCTGGCTACTAAGATGTTTCAGTTCGCCAGGTTGTCTCTTGCCTGCTCATGGATTCAGCAGGCAGTTCAAAAGGTTGACCTATTTGGGAATCTCCGGATCTATGCTTATTTTCAACTCCCCGAAGCATTTCGTCGCTTGCTACGCCCTTCCTCGTCTCTGGGTGCCTAGGTATCCACCGCAAGCCTTTCCTCTTTTGAACCTCGCCATTAACGTTAAGGCTATGCCATCCTAAGGTGCTACTAAATGGAAGGATCTTATCAACGTCCATGAATGCGAAATCATAGATCGAACTGACGAATTGGCAACCTTCGGTGCTATCATAGTATCCGCTAAGTTCACGGGCTGGAGATAAGCGGACTCGAACCGCTGACATCCGCCACAGGGTAAACCACCGCCTCTCAGGCCTCCCCGACGGGTTCTACCATAGAGGACAACGATAGGCAATAACTCCCCCCCGAACACAGCTTACAACTTTCATCGTACTGTGCTCTCCAAAGAGCAACTCTTCTCAAAATCCCAAAACAAAAGGTGCTGAGTTGGAATCCCATTCTAAGGATTCTTGTGGTTCCGGGGCGATCCAGTCACCCGGAGAAGATTTCTTTTCTTTGCTGATTCCTCTCAATGAAATTTGCCATGTTGCACTAAGTTACTTACGGATGTATGCATGCAGTCCGGGAACACTTTGGGGTGAACACCCATCCGAACAAGTAGGGTCAATAGTTCAGCATTTAGGCCGTAACATTTAGCAAAAAACTAATCTTAAACCCAACAAGTGCTCTCCGAACCAAGCTAGATAGTCTCCTATCACTAGGCTCACCAACCAACCTGGACTTTGATTCTTTCTTATTATTCTAACCGGATATAAAAACCATAAGGATTGTTTCCAGCCAAGAGTTCCCATATGACATAAGCGCTCTTGGGTGGGCCCTCATTCGCCAGGTCTTTGAGTGCCCGTCGTACCACGTGGTTGGTACACTAGGCTGATCGATACTTTACGATACTTAACTTAACTTTACGATACTTTGAGGATCTGGCACCTGCGCCCGACTCGGTCTGCCAGTGAATTTTGGCTCTACGTCCGGTCGTGCGTGGTATGTTCGCGATTCGTACAAATGGAAGGCATCGCGTACGTTAACCTTCCTTTATTGGGCTGGGCCATTCCATCTTTGAGAAGGGGCCCAATCTCGTATTTGATGGTCGGCGTGGCAATATGCTTAGCTTCGTAGACAGGTTTCCCAGCCGTTGCAAAGACTTCGCGAGAACGGTCAGGGGCGCGATTCGCCAAGCTAGGGCAAACAAAGCCGTCCGGCCCTACCAGATTAAGAATGCGAAGGCCTTTCCTTCGAAAGGAGAAAAAAAAAAGAGCTATGCTATTGACCGACCCTTTCGTACTTACTTCGAATCAATAGGCCTATCATTTTTCATGAGGCGGGCCAAATAGAGAATGAAATGCAAAAATAGGGGAAGGGGGGGATGGTCGCGCCTTTTCTTTTGTTTAAGGGCTGCTCGCCTTACTAAAGTACCAAAGGCTTTCACGGCTGACACCCCTACCTTAGAATCTAAGCCCTTTGAAGCGCCAGTAGTTGTAGCAGTGGGTAAGGCTTTCGTTCAACTCGCTCCGGGTTCCGATCTATATGACCTCTAGACAGTACAAAGTACACCTCTTCCGTAGAGGCAAGCTGGTAGTAACCTAACCTTTTAGAGTCGGGGGAGCCGAGCCCTTAACTCTATCAATAGATAAATCTTCGTGCGTGGCGTGAGTTGGAATCCTAGAAAAGATCGATTGAGACTCCCTCCCCGGTTCCACGAAGATCTCTACGTACTTGTCTAGTCCAGGACAACTGAGATCTTCCGGTCTGCGTGCGTGGGAGCAGCTGAAACAAAGAAGAGTCTGGTCCGCTCTTCATTCAGGCCCCCCCCCGCCTTACAAATGGGCCGTCCCCCTTAATGAATCGAATGGTCCTTCGACCCTCGTTTGAGCCGGCATAGATGAAATCTCATGAGACCCGCCCAGCCCACTATTACTACAAAAAAGCCCTGCCCTGGCACCTTCGCTAGACGGAGAGTAAGCGACTTCTATTAGCACCGGACCGTCGAGTCGAATTGATCGTGTCATGTGCAACGCCCATCAATGGTGGTTCATTAATGTCCATAGATTGAGACTCCTTCCCCCTTCCCTTATACGCAAAAGATCGAGAGGGGCCCGAACCAAACCGAGAACGTAAACAGAATTCGACTCACTCTCGTATGGCTCGCCCTCGAGCCCTGGGCGAGTCGGCCGGGTCTTCCCTTTTGTTCTGTTTCCGCCACGATAAAGACGCACGGAAGAACTATGGTATGCCCAGCGCGTGGAGGATCCGTTGAGAGTGTCCCTTGTCTCGGTAGGGAACAGTACCTATTGTCTTGAAAAAGAAAGGTCAGTGCTACGGTCCCCTATTGTTTGATCCAATATTGACCGGTGCGGATCACGTTCTACTACCTCCGGTCCGTGGTTCGACCTCCCGTAGTGGTCCTTGCTTTTCTTTTTGAAAGCTCCGCGGGGCCAATTTTGCGTACTTGCTCAGTGTGCCCCCTTTCGTCGAGTGCCCCGCCCGGTTCACAGGGCTGTTGGCCTACCAAGCAAGCACTTGCCCACAGCTCCTGCCGCCTGCCAAGCGGGCTCCGCGCTCGTTATCCTGACTGTTCTCTCCGCTGGGCCCTTTCCTATTGCTCTAACCATAAGCTATGGCAATTCCAGCTCGCACCCACTCTGGCCCGCCCAGCGAGGCCTGAGTGAGCTCAGTGGTCAGCCCCTGACGTTAGGGGTCTTTCGCTTTTGCCAGATCTATAGAGATATTACGAGTCCTCCGTCCTAGATTCCCTCGCCGCGGCCATCTGGTTCACCGGTACTACCAAAAAGTCTCATGCTTACGTTACTGTGACTGATATATAAGTATGATCTCGGACTACGAAGACCCAGTCGTGCTTCTGGTTTCCATTCTCATCATCATATTGAAGGAAACTCCTCGTGCTCTGCCATAAGAACTTGGAGTCCGTATCATGGTGAAGGTAAGGTAACGCTGTGATTCTTGCTCAAAAAACTGACCGAACACGTTCGAGTTATTGGCTCGTCCGACCCGGCAGCATTCATGAGTCGCTCGTTCAACTGTCCCTCGGAGACACGGTCGAGAAGTGCCATGCATGGTCGCCCCCCCCCCGTCCTTTCTTTCTCTCGGTCCCACCAGGGCGGGCCCCTCTGGGGTAATAAAGAAATGGATAAAAAAAGGGGACTTCTGCTACGGGCTATGCCACCCATTACTTTACTTATGAGGGAAGTCGCATCCGTCCCATCGCAAGCACCTACAATGTTATGATCACATTGGTTTACCCTTTTTTGGTAGTTCAACGGACGGTCGCCCCTCCAACAAGAAAAGGTAGAAATATGGAAACTTCTCTGCCATTTAGATCGGAGAATTTATAGAGGAAATCGGGTTTTAAATTTCCAGAAACCACACGATTATATAGCCAAAGGGAATACGCCGCGCCTAAAATCATCCCAAGCGCTGCTAATGTGGCTACTAAGCTATTTCTTTGGAAAGCTCCTACTAAGATTAGAAATTCCCCGATAAAGCTGCTAGTGCCGGGTAAACTCATATTGGCTAAAGTGAAAAAGAAGAAAATGGTAGAGAAATTCGGCATGGTGCTCACTAAACCTCCATAATATCTAACAAGTCGAGTCTTATGTCGGTCATATAGAACACCAACACATAGAAAAAGGGCTGAAGAAACCAGTCCATGACTTAACATAAGTAAAATGCTACCTCCAATTCCCGGTATGTTCGATAGAGCCTAATATTCCCCCGGAGTACGCCGCTTACCCCCCGAACCGTACAAGATAGTTACCACCTATCATACGGCTTTCTAACTCCACTTCTTTTTCTGGTTGTTCCGCTCTGTCGGATCAATGGTAGTCTCAGAGATCTGGTAACCTCCGATATTTTTTACAACACGCTTCCTGCTTCCGTTTTGAGTTGCGCATCTTTCTCCCCGGGGCATACTATAGTATCACATCGTAGACCCCCACCCCAACTCTATCTTCCTTATCAGTGAACCGGAACATAGTGCATAGGTACTCTTCGATGCTGCGAGGACGAGACGAGGTGACATACTACGATCACGCACTGAAGTTCTGCCCTTCGGCTCGGCATATGGAACCTCTCAACTGCTCCCTCGGGATAGGTAGGCCCATCCCCCACCCCTCCTTTCCCGAGAGGCGGCCGGGCTGTGTTTCCCCAGCGGCCACCCAGTGGCGGCAGAAAACGAAAAAGGGTGGGCTCCGCGCAGTTCGCGTTTTATTGTAATTGTAAAGAGAGAGCTTTTCATTCTCTTATAGAAGCCCGCGTCCACGCGGGTAAAGCCCTGCGAAGCTGCAGGGAGCACTGAGCAATGAGGGGATGAGGGCGACTCACGGGTTGGACCACAGGCAAAAGTCCTTCCACGGCAAGAGAAGGGTGACCGGAACAAGAAAAGGGAGCTAGTCGTTGGAGGGAAGACAAGGCTCGTTCCGTGCGACTCCACAGAAGAGTACGCGCGCTAGAAAAGGCAGCCAGCTTAAAAACGCTAGCTAGCTACTTTTGTAGCCTTTTTTAGTTTGGTTGCCTACGCTTGCTCTCCGGGGCGCGCTACGGCAACACCCCCTGCTTGCTTCTTTCTGTTCGACGCGGAGCTCGCAGCCTCCCCACCCTTGCTTAGCGTTCCACTTGTGATCCTGGAGGATTTGGAGAAATGCGCCCGACCATGAAGAATGGATTTTAGCTTTTCTTTCATGTGAACGGCCCTATCTTGTAAAGAATGGTTTTTCGTGCTATAGACCACGTTGAGAAAGACCAACCAACAACACAAATAAAGACCGTTCCATTTGGGTACCTCGAAAGGGAGGTGCTCTTTATGATGCTACGGACGGCTGTCCGAAGTGCATGCAATGACGGGCTCAGATAGGATAGGATTGTGCGCGCCGGGCCCTTCGGGTGTCCATATTTTGGCCGACCTTAGCGTAGGCCCGGTTATGCGGCCGTAATATTTTTATACCTTCCACCGCTGTTACGCCAGAAATCCAAGGTTCCACACGAGCTCCTGTTCTGCGGCGTGGTGGCAGGACCGCTAGGGGATTGGCTCCGGGTGTAGGTAGGGTCAAATCCGCAGGGGTCATGCAAATACATAGGCCCCTTCCCTTCTGCCGAGTTGTTTAGAAGGCGCTTTCCGTTCTACGGTCCCTCGGACCGAAGGGTTAGGCAGGTAGTACGGGCCCTCTGACTTCCAGCTATGTGCTGTGTGCGACTCCCGCGAAGCGAATGAAGGGAAGCTCTTCGAGCTTTCTCCGCCAGCGGCTTATGTAGTGGTCGGCATTCCTACGTGCTCCGACTGATCCCCACTGGAGATGAGGGGTCTTTGAAACTGTCGTGACGCTTTGGTGACGAAGGTCACCGGGGTGACTATGGAAGGATTCCGTGGTAGTCTCTGACTCCCTCCAACTCAATCAATATCAAGAACATGTCGTGAGCATGGGGGTTTGGCCGACTACTAAACTCTATACTATTGGCTAGGGCTAGGCTAGTTATAGCTTCTATAGTGAGTGGCCCTTCCGCTTTGATCTAGTTGTAGTTTGTACTGTACTAAATTGAACACATATCAAAGAAAGGCGATCAATCAATAAAATAAGTAGTTGCCCTTCTCCGGCCCGGGAAAAGCTGCGAACTCGTTATAAACTAGGGGCTTTTTTATTCATGGTCGCTACTGTTGTATTGTATATTGTCGGGGGAAGCTACTGCTTCTACGACAGCTCCGCTTCCTCGTCTTGCTTCTACTTTGCTTGTTTGCGCGAAGGCTTAGAGTCCTTTTCGCTAGGTCCAAATTCGTCAAAGCGAAAGATCTGATCCAACGGAAATCCCGCATATTAAGCGCTGCTGATATGTGGCTACTAGGCGCGATCATCTCACATGCCATAAAAAAAATACTTCTTTTTTCGTCATATAAAGATAGAATAGATATGGATAGAGAGACATTCTATTGATTCGCGAAATGGCTCGTCGATCCAAATGAATCATTCTTCTGGTCTCTCTCTGCCCCCCGCCCCAAAACTGACCCACGACACAGCGCCCATTCGTTTCGCGCGCGGGAAGGCAACGAAGTTCAGTTCAAAAGACCGCAGCGGAGTGGAGCAGCCGCGACACGAAGTTCCTTACCTTAGCTGGATCTCGCTGGTGCCACCTAAACGGTAGGTATAGGCGGCGGATGTATGACGTTTGGAGTTGTCGTTCGTGCACCTGTCCCCAATAGAAGAATGAGTGATCCCTTCCCCTGCGGATCATGGCCTTACCACTAGGTCCCCGATGGCCTGCGGGGGATTCGGTATAGCAGCTTACGTTCGTTTGCGCTGCGCGTTCCCGCTGGACTGGACACGTGTTAGCTGTAGGAAGTATGGTTACGAAAGTGACTTCGGTTCGCCAGTTCAGGCTCAACTCCTCGCTTTACGTTAGCGGACTTACAGGTCGGGCCGGGGCTCCACGCTCTTTCTTTCTGTGTGGGACGATGCCGGGGAATGTGTCGAGGCGGCGAACAACAACAAGACAACTAACTACATTTGCTTTTTCCCTCCATGAGATGAGCCAGTGCATTGGACCGATGGATAATAGAACTGAGCAGGCCAAAAAAGCGCTTGGGCGCTCTACATACGATGTAGACTCCATCAGATACATATCGATTTCTTTATGATGGATCCAGAATAGATAGATATCTTGTATCATCAATAGATAGAAAGAGGTCAACCCTTATTATTGATAGATTCCCTTTCGATCTATCAGAACAGATCAGGCCATCTATCAATCGATTTGAAAGGTTCATCTCGCTTTTCGTTCATTTCAGCCACGCGCCGCCACAATAAGAAAGAAGCAAGCGAAACAGCTAGAAGCGCTCGCTTCGCCGCGCCCAACTATTCGGAAAGCCAACCGAAAGATTCGATTCGGACTTCGTAGAGCCGGTGCTGCTGCTGTCTGCGTGGGGCCCCACTCCCGTCCCGGGGCGCTAAGGGGTTTTGTTTTAGGAACAGACGGCGGTGTTTTGCTGACGCCTCGAATCGACGCTTTTGTTGCGACATGCTAAGTTTTCTCCCCTATTGCTAGTAGGTTGATGGGTCGCACGCCCGGCACACATGTTTTGGCCTTGCTTGTGTGTCCATAACTCAAAATAGGTGACCTAACGGCCGCCGCCCGACTAAACATACCAATAGTCACCAAATTCATATGGGCTACTGAGGAGTAGGCAATGATCTTCTTAAGATCGATCTGTCTTAAAGTGGTCAAGGAAGTATATATTATAGCAATCGCACTTAGAGTATAAATGAAAGGAGTGAAACAAAGTGTCGCTTCGGGAAACATGGGTATTGAAAATCTTAAAAACCCGTAGGTTCCCAATTTTAAAAGAATTCCTGCCAAGATGACGGATCCAGCCGTAGGTGCCTCTACATGGGCTTCGGGTAACCAAATATGAACTGGTACCATAGGCACTTTGACGGCAAAAGAGGCGAAAAAGGCAATCCATAGAAGGATTTGGCGCCGCTCACTAAATTCTGTGGTTAATAAAATTTGTAAATCGGTGGTTCCTGTTTGGAGAAGAATCAACAGAATAGCTAATAGCATAAAAACGGATCCAAGTAAAGTATATAGGAAAAACTGATATGCTGCCTTGATCTTTCTTTGTCTCGAACCCCATACCCCTATAATGATGGTAGAGTCAGGGGTGGCCCCAAAGCGGAATTGACCGGTGGTGGTTGGTCGAAGCTCCAGTGGGTAGCCACTCCCTTCTCAGGGAACCGTACGTGAGACTTCCGCATCATACGGCTCCGTCCCGAGCTTCCGTCGTCGGCCCTTGTCATTAGACCACTATGCTTGTCTTTTCCGCCTTGACTCTCGAATCTTTTGCTTCTCGGGTGGTGGCGAACAATGCAGCTTGCGTTGCGGGAGATGCCCGCCCGTCGGGCCCGGCCTGCTTCCTGCCCGAAGAAGGCTAGCCGGACTAGTGGTAGGGGACCCGACCGTAAAAAACCCTACCTTTCGAACCCGCCCGTTCGTTATATCTATAGATAGAGAGAGATCCGTGAAAGTCATTGCCTTATGTTATGGTCGCCCCCCACGGCCTTTACGCAACTACGACTACTGTGATGTGAGCGGTTCTATTGGTTTGATCTTTCCGGCCTCCACTTGTACGAAGATGCATGCATAAAGGGACCCGCCCCTTTATTTATCTTTATTAGGACAGGACCCTACCCTATTCTCGAACCCTCTGCCGAGCTCTACCCTGCCCGCATTTATTTGGAAGGGGGCCAAAGAAATGTCTCCACCTGCTGCCAACAGTCTTTCTTCGGAATTCTACTGAACGGGTCGATCCTCCCCTCCGTTTGTTTTAGCAACTTATCCTAAGGTCTCTTCGCCAAGAACTCTCCGGCAACGACAGAGGAACTAACCTGCCTGCTGTGGCGGGGCGGCTTTAAACAACAATAAGACCTGGACGATTATCCCTACCCTCGGTAGCTTACGAGTTTACGTCCATCCCTGGTCGGGTACAGTTTCCTTTATTTTTATCCCTTGTAGCCGTTACCCGAATTCGCGCAAGTGTGTCCACACCCCCCCTGACTTGACGAGGAATCCATTCTCGCGAACAAACACACCCCCCTACACACACCTAGGAGCACCCCTTCCTGCATATCCATACAAGACCTGAGTAGGCGGGTCGAGGTCCTACGAGGTACCCACTACTCGGAGTACCCTCCCACCAAAAAAAGATGTGTGGTTCGGTGGTTCGACCAGAAATGCTATGCTTACGCACAAGACTACCCCTCTTCCCGAAAGCTTCGCGGGGACCTTGACTACTTTACGACGACGGGGGACCGCCCGTAGGGGGTTTACTGCACAAGGCCCCTGCAGAGGAAAAGCTTGATCCCAGCGAATAGAAGATGCTCAGCTCCGCACAACATAGGGATTGGCACGCTTTCGGAAAGAACATAGAATAGTAGAGGATCCAGCATGCAGGACACGGCGATCATTAGAAATTCACGAATTAGAAATGCTGTAATATACTCTTTCCCAAAACTTCTCATACCAGACCAACCCACTGAAATGCAAATAGGGATCAGAAATGTGGTCAATATCACGAAGAATAATGAAAGACCGTCTATACCCATATACAAATGGATGTTTTCATAAGGAAGCCATCGAAGGCTTTCCACAAATTGAGAATTGGCCGTAGAAGGATCGAATTGTATCCGAGGAACAGGGGGATACAAAAAAGTAATAAGAGAAACGCACAGACCAATCAATCGTATCGGTCTTATTGAAGAATTTGGAATGAAAAGAGGAGTAATGCTTCCTAGCACGGGACAGAGAATAGGACCACTTAGATCGAAATAGCATTCACTGAAATGTTCTAACATAGAGTAGAATCGAACATTGAAAAGATTAGTTGACAACAGTCAATCAGGCGCCAAATTACTAAACAATAGGGGTCTTTCTGTGCAAGTCAGCTGAACACCGTAATTGATGAGTGAGTAGGTGGGTTAGGTGCACCCCTCGCCCAGTGGGAAGTCATGAGGCTAGCCCCCCTGAATGAAGAAGTAGTGGGGCCCCCTGCCCGCCCACGTATGCGCCTTTATTTAGATTCTAACTAAATATTATACTGAACTTTATCCGGGAATCTTTCTAAAGAATCCATCTGGCAAAACGCAATTTGTCGATTTCAATTTAAGGTACACCTTACCTTGCCTTTTTCAGGTAGCTTTGTTACGCCTATTCAGCTAGGTGGGGCATTGGTCATAGCCGAAGTCGAAGGAAAAAAATAAGGTAATGAGATGATGGTGTCATCAAGAAGTTTTCGACGAACGTAGTAGCAAATGAAACTCTTGCATGAAAGACCGGATTTGACGCAAGATGAATTTGGGGTTTTAAAAATGAAACCCGCGATCAGAAAGTCACCAACGGAGCCATACAATCTATCTAGTAGTGTGCCATGGCACGGTACTCCGCTTCGGCAGTGGAAGGAGCAACTGTCTATTGCTTTTATCTCATCCAAGATAAGATAGTGGAGAGTCTCCCCAAAAAATAGAGAAGCCTGTAGTTGAGCACCTATCTGAAGGCCCAATCGGCATCAGTAGTTGCACGCAACTCTAAAGAAGACGATGACGGAAAAAAGGACGGCTCGAGAAAAGGTACCTCGAATATATCTAAGAATCCGATGAACTGCTGCAAAGTGAACTGACCGGGGGGCAGCGCAGCCATGAAAGGCTGACTTTCTTAAGAAAAGCCATCTGGGCAAGAGATCGTCAGATAAACCAAACTGCCGACCTACTGTCTGTACTGCGTCGGATCAGATAATGGTGAGCCATCAGTCGGACGGAGTTTAACGTAAAGCTCCAAGGGAGTGTCAACAGTCTTCTCATCATTGAGTTGAGCTCGAGTGATCAAGTCATGACGTTATTTGATCTGAGATACCAAATATCCACGAGGAGAATGTGCGATGCGACCTCCAAGCCAAGAAAAGGCTTAGGGCGCGTCAGCGCCTTCATAGCAAATAATTGATGAAGGCGACACTCGATCAGCGATATGGTAACGGAGTAATCACCAGTCAGTTTGATATCATCAACATACAACAACAGAATAGCACGTCCTCGAGGATAAACTGATACGAACATGGCCGAATCATGATCACTCCGAGCAAACCCTGCCTGGATAACCACTGTGCTGAACTTCAAAAACCGACGCTATCGGGGCTTGTTGAGACCATAGATCGCTTTGCGTAAAGGACAGACAAGAGAAGAAGTCAGAAGGGCAGGTTCTCTTTCATCCGTCTTTTCTAGGTGCGCATCTCTATCTACTAAAAGTAGGGGTGGTTGCCATAGATAGATTGGGTCATTCGTAACCTGAGCAATAACCGATGCTACTACAGCAATAACGGAAATAACCGATGCTACAGCAGAAACTACAGCTATACGTGGCGGCCCCACACGCAGCTTTGTTTAACAAGCATCACCCTTCCTTTCTTTTCAAATGCTTCCTCAGTCAATCAGCAGCTTATTCGATTCCTATTCTTATTAAACATCTGATATAGATGGTGGGAACAATGAAGCAGATTCTTCATCTGTAGGTTGCAATCCGTATGATTTCTTCTCGATCTCCTGCTTGTGTTTCACCTCGCACCTAAGCATCACGTTCCTAGGGACAGAGACATCTGCGCTCTAAGGCAATCATAGTATAGTATAGTATAGTATAGTACTGCCAGCATGGTTACATCGTTCTGCGGGCAAGCTAAGCTTCAACTTAAAAGTCACCTGATTTGGGCCAAAGGAGTAGGAACAGCTGCTGGGGAAGCACCATTACCATCTATGGGAGGTTGAATAGCTGCATAAGTAGTAGTAGGAGCATGGGCACTGGGAAAAGATGAAATCGATCCAGCTCTGGTAACAAAGCAGTAGGCAAGGCGGAACCTCCTCTACTAAAATACGAATACGAATACGAATACCCTACTTCCGAGGAGAAAGGACATCCCTCAATCACGGGACAATCCTCCACTCCAGGGCAAAGGTACTTCCAAAGCAGACAAGGTTCATCTGCGCATGAAAGGAATGAAACAAATTCAATAGATTCAATAGGGTCATCCCCACCGAGATCGGTACCTATCTAGATCCCCAGCTTCGACAAGGCGTCCTCCTTCGCATTTTGCGACCATTCCCACGAGGACTACGATTCGGATTCTCCAATTTCATCCCCAATTACACCTCTTAAGAGGAAGGGACGGCCCTCTATCCGGTGTGGGTTCCTACGAATTATTGTATGGTTTCGGATCCTGGTCCCTCTGCCCTTGCTTTTTGTTATTCCATAGGGGTATGGATTGAAGTAATCACTAATCCAGGAAAGATGGATCTTTAGCTAGCTCTACGGCAAAGCCAATACGCCATGTATCAAAACAATAGGGATAGGGGTAATTGTATACCACCTACGAATAGGAATATCCTGGGTTTAGTAATAAATCGAATTTCATCAATTCTAAGCACGGTAACGGCAGTGCTCCTATCCAACGGCCGGGGATCTATTCGATTTATCAATTTGCTAATGCCGAAAAGCTTAGGTTGTTATTTCATCGTCTTGCGCTAAAAAGGCACCCTCCTATTATGCTAAGGCCAGGGACGGATAACGGCAAAGCGGAACAGCAATAGCGAAAGCAGGTACAGTAACGGCGCTATCCCTAAGCGGCTATGGCGAATCAAAATAGATAAATTTAGAGCGTTGCGAATTTCCTTCTAAGGAAAGATCCTACCAATCACGGCTTCCTAGCTTAGGGCACCTTCCTTGCTACGAAAACGGATTACTCTACGGGATTCGGCTCCAATTGATCGGCCGAAGACACCTATTGTTTCGGATTTTATAGTTGCCATTGGAAAAAAAGGATTGCGCTAGTCTTGCGTCGGATAAACGGCTCCTCGGTGGAGTAACGGTTCTAAGGTAGCTAAATACGCCGCTACTGTGTGGTACAGTACTTTACTTTTCTTCCAAGTTTTCTGCTCGTAACGATTCCTTTGAGGAAAGGAGAGAGATTCGAGTTGCTTTAACCCTTGGGGAGCATAGTTCAGGAACGACTGAGTTCGATCTGATCATTTGGTTCGGAAAAACAGATACGAATCTTTGAACGGAAGCCGAGTAAAGGCAGTTCAAAGCAAAGGACCTCTCCCTCTGACTAGGATGGTAGCTAGCTTCACTCCAAAAAGAAATGTAGTAAATGTGGGGGCTAAGGTTTCACCGTCGGTAAGATTGGGCTCGCTGAACCCGTCTCTCCCCCTGATTGGGATCTGAATGGAAGGGTGGGTTAAAAAACCATGGCCAGCCCCCCTCAATAAATATCGCCAGTAGGTTACTGATGGGATGCTAGCTGCCGGTATACAGGAAAACCGTGGTGCAGAGGACGAGCAAGAAGACTGTGCTAACACATATCCCTTCAATTTATTGGTTCTACAGAAGATGTATGATAAAGAGCTGGCATTAAGTCATCCAACGCGCTCAGGCTTTGTATTATAAGAGGAAAGACTCTCGCCAGTATAGATTGAACGTATGGCGCTTGCTTACAAGACAGCTACTGAAAAAGGCTACTTCTTCAATCTGCTGAATGCCCTATTCCATATGAAGTCTATCTTTCCCAAGCGTATACTTTTGTTCTATAAGCAAATAAAGCATACTTCTTTTGCGGATCAAGCAGTCTTCTACCTTGGTGGGTAGCGGAGAATCAAAGAAAGGAATAACGCTAGCTAGCGTCGATTAACTCACTTAACTAGATGCGATGCGCACAACCAAGAGGTAGGCGTGTTGCTCTCAGAGATTCACTGAGTCTGGGGCTGGGGTCCTCTTTCTGCTCGTGCTGCTTGCTAATCAATCTACTAGTGCAAATCCACCAGGGCTCTACTTTCTTCTAACTCTACATGAGACATGAGCAAATGTGGGTCAGCTTCCTCAACTATACTCTAACTTAGATTCTCTATTTGCGGAAATCTATTCCTTTCTTACTCAGGTGGTACTACTTGATAAGCAACTCTCATATCTTGTCTTCTCTGTTCGATGATGCCTGCCGAGGGACTGACTCCTCTTCTCCTTAGCCTGCCGGTACAGCTCCTTCTGTTCTCGTGCATAAGCTGAGTCTTTGCTTGGGTAGGGCTATGGAAATAGGTAAGATACTAGATAAGTCAACTCGATATTCCTTTCTTTTCTTTCTGAGGGAAGAGTTAATGAATGTCAGAAGCTTATTGCCTTCTGGCTGGAATATAGGGAAAGTAAACATAGGACCACAGATGAGTACATATAGGCATTGGCATAGGTACAGTACAGTGGAGATCATTGATTGGGGTCAAGTCTACCAGCACTCACCTAGAATCTGTCATATTAGTTTATGAAGTAAAGAAAGAATGAGTTAAAGTAGGTGTACTTTTGACATATTCACAAAGAGTATCAACCAATAGGAAAGGAATAGGCGGCTAGGAGTTTGTTGCTTGGGACGACTATCATCTATCTGTCTTAGGTTATGTATTCCTTTAGTGATTGGAATAGGACGAGGAGTCTAACTAAGGAGTATAATGGAATTGCTTGTCAACCATAGGCTTCTTCTACGGAGCTTAGGAGAACTAGAATCTGAGGAAAAGAAGAAATGTCTATCCTTGGGGATAGAGCAAGGTCCTATAGCGAGACATTCTTTCTCTTCCGAAATCGTAATGGGTTAGATAAGTTCCTGCCTCAACAGTCCGGATTGAAGTCTGGTCAAGAGAAGAGGTTCGGTCAAGGGTGAAGGAGTCGAATTAGAATACCGTTGAGATGACTAAGCACCCATTCCATGTCAGAGTTTTTTAAGAAAGCTCTAAGCCCAGTTGAAGCTTAAAGCAAAGATAGGATTGAGCTAGAAAAGGCTTTTTTGAATGTAGGGCGAACCCCCCTCCCCTAGTCATCGAGGAGGGGAGGTAGCTTATTGACCAACTGTATAGGGTAGGCAGGCTGAGTTCCCTTTCGCTTGATGCAATGTCAATTCTAAATCAAGCAATTGATGGAATCAAAAGAGGGAACGAAAGTAAATGAGAAATTACTTTTCACTCGGAATTCTTTATTCATTTGAAAATGAGACTCTCACTCGCCTTTTTCTTTTCTTATCCCCTAATCTACTACTTCAAAGCAGTGTTTCTGCAGTGTTCCTAAGATGAGCTATGTCTGGTTTAGTGTCAACTAATCTTTAACCCTTTGATGGTAGAGGGGAGTAACTCGCTTTTAGCCCTCTACAACTGAAGTTCTCATGTACTTAAATAACAAACAAGATTGAATAGGCCACAAGGCCAGAGAAAAGGTAGGTTAATTGTTCTAGGATTGGTTGTCTCATTGACAAGTGATGGGAGTATCAGGGTTTCGATACCCATGGCAACGTGGAACAAGCGAAAGAAAGAGCCATGAAAGCCTAAACCTGAACTGCAGATCCTAGAAGAAAGGTAGCGTAGTCTTGTGGAAATATGCCCATAAGAATTCCAAGAACAATCAAATAAGTAGTGAATTCCCATAAGGAAGAGAAGACACCCTAAACTCTAAAGTACTAACTAAACTAGATCTAGATAAAGTACTGACTAAACTAGATAGGCCCTAGCCTTCGCTAGGTTAGGGTTGCGATTGTGATAATCCGGGTCAGTCGAGGCTGGTAAAGTAACTAAGTTGCAAAGAAAACCTCAGATAGACTAGCTTAGGAAATGGTGAAGCTTTAGAATTACCAATGGATAAACTGATATGGGACTGAAACCGATTTCCATAGTTCTGAGGCATGGGAGAAGTGGATTCAATGGGGATGATGATGGCCCGAGATAAGAATGGGAAGTTGATCAAGAGTGCTGGCCGTGTTGATGCCGTTGAGTTGCCAGAGAAGAGTTCATTGCCCTAACGGGAATTTGCAGAAATTCTGCGATACCTGATACTTGAAACTCGATCTATTTCACCGTACTTCTACTAATACTAAAGCTAAGCCTAATATTGCAATGAAGCTAAGAATGAGTCAGTTGTGCTACTGCTTCCATTCCTCGCATTCAGCTTGAAGAGCCATATTGAACAACTATAAAGAGCATCTACCACTGCTCGGATTAGCCTCCCTCCTATCATTCTCATAAGGATTGGCTTCCGCTTACTTTAGGTCTTGACTTCCTATCGGGATAGACAGCTCAGATTACATGCTTTAGATTGAAGCTACTGCTCCTCTTTCTTTCATTATCTCTTATTCTGCATCCTATCCACCATAGAATACTCTCTTCCAGTCCTTTGATCATATAGCCATCCATCTTTCATCAATGAAATTGTTCCGTATGGGTAGCAAATAAACATATCAGAAGAGCCAACCCGAAAGCACTTGCTTCAAAGAAGAAGCTGTTACCAAGAAATTCCTGTTTCAAGTCTGTATATCTCGATAGAACCAATTCCAATCCAGGTAGTGTGAACAGAGGATGTGGAAGTTCTGTTTCCTTGCCTTGGCTCTAGAAGTCAAGTCCTGTCGGCGGACATAAGACGGAACCCCGGTGGTTTGAAGGCACGTAGCCACTGTGTCTAAGATTGAGCAGGCGGGTACGGTTTCGGAAATGACATATTGAATAGGTCTGTATACCCTCAAGGGAGTTCGTTCCATAGAGATCTGCCTTCTAAAAAGCTTTGCTCATTCTGCAAACTACTCCCACCAGTCACTGAGCTAGAGACTGGCACGAGATGTTGTGTTGGTTTATTAGAACCATACCAAGTTCCTAAGATTACAAGATTCATAACTAGCGTGATCAACGAGACCTCCTCGACATTATAAGGTTCTCAATCAGTTCAGTAAAGTACGAGCGCCAGGATAGATTCCTTCTCACTAATAAGCTCCTGCGGCCAGAAAACTCATTTTTGCGGGATTGTTAACCCCTTTCTGAACCAACCTTTGGAAAGCTCTTCGCAGCATGGAAATATTCACCCGAGACTGAAATGGAGGCATAAGTAGGCCAGCTTACACTAAATGCTCCGGATATTCTTATATCAATCCTAAAAACGAACTGTTGATGTGTAAGCCAACACCTTGTGAACGTCGTATACTCGGTAGTGACAGTTGGAAAGCTAGCAAGCAAGTCAATAAAATAGGAATGCCCCTTCCAACCTCAAAAACCTTTGAAAGCTGGTGAATTACATCTAGCTAGCCGGGAAAGCATTCCCCTCCTACGACTAGGATAGTGCTATTAGTAAGTATTCGTCCCTCCGCTAACTAAACAGCTCACAGTTCTCTATCAGTCCCTAAGCCTATGCCTTCTTCTGTCAATCTTGTACTTACTGTGAAGTACAGCAAGGCAAGAAGATTCCCAATAAAGTCCAATGCGTCCTCTCATGCGTGACATACATTCCAAGCCCAGACATGTTGTACCTTAGGGCTGAACAACTAGTAATGCAATCAGACTCTTGAGCCCAGTTCCTAGTAAATGCTTTAGGCCCGGGACCTAAACAAGATGCCCAAATAAGAACATCCACGCCCATACTTTATATATATATATATATAGTGGAAAAAGCCCATACTTTAGAGTTACTGCTTCAGGATAGCTATTCCTCTCCGACTTACTTTTCTGATCTGAGATAGGGTTACCCCGGTACTATCAATAGCGAAGTAACTGATTGCTTGGGAGCATTTGTTGGCATGTCATAGAGAGCCAATCAGAGAGTGCAAGTACGAGTTCAATTTTCCATGTGATGAGTAGCGGCGGTATCACATAAAGAGACAGGCTCCACAAGAACATTCGTTCCTAGGTGCATGACTTGGAGGGGAGCTCCTTCTTGCTAAGAGTGCCAGTGGATTCTCCTCCTATTCCTCGACTCTTTATTAAGGAGACAGACCGGTAATCTCGCTTCTGATAAAAGATCGGCTATTCCCCTAAGAAAGCAAAGGGGTATTCTTCCTTCATAGATTCCCGATGCCGAGCTACTCTTGATAGGCTTTCCAAGACCAAGTTTATAGAATGATCCCTTGCACATTGAGCAAGACAGTGTATTCTTTAGGTTGGAGTAAGATCAATGGAGCCGAAAGTAAAGCATCGGTAGTGAGGCTTTCCTCCATGAGGAATTAATCCTTTGGTCGTCAATGGGAACTTTAAGACGAGAGCCAATGTGTCCAAACTTCCGGCTGAATTGTTGCTTTCTAGTGGCCGACCATCCTTTCCAGACCTTCTCTAGAGCTCTTCAATCCTTCCTCCTAAGATAAGATAAGATAAGATCCAGGCTAACTTTTTCAAGCAATGGAATGACTGGTAGGCGATCTCAGGCTCGCTCGTCGTTGGGTAGTTTCCGATAGTTCTATCACCATTCCAGGCTCTTCGCATATAGAGAACTCGAAGGTGGTCGATGTAATAGAGCAGGCCTGAGGCCATTACGTACTTTCTTTGTTTAAGTTATTATTGAGAGGGTCTTTCAATGATAGCTATACACAATGAGCGCTGTTTTCTACATGCGAGATGAGAGCGGATAAGGCTAAAAAGAGAAAAAGCAGGGCTTGGCTTATTCTATTCATCTGCACCACCTGACAGAGATTCTTTCACAGCCTCGTTCAGCTAGTAGAATTCTTTATAGATCTCGTTCTTTTCACTTTCTGGGCTGAGACCGTCCAATTTCATTCTTGCCTGGGATCGGAACTCACACTCGATCCCTACTCTTTCCTCGTACTTCACAGGTTTTCGAGGCCGAGGGTGAACTGGACTCGCATTCACTTGCTGGGAAAAAGAGAGTGGATCAGGCTACGACTGAGGCTGAGGATAGGTCACAGGACGGATGAGGTAAAGTATTCCAAAACGGAGGATTCCAACCCGAGGAAGTAGGTCAACCACCTGCTCCGTGGAAGTAGTTAGGGGATAAGCCCAAGGAGGATAGGCCTATGGGATTTCCACAATGAGTCCTAGTACCAGGTAGGTTAAGGCGTAATAAGTCAAAGAGGTCTTAGCGGAACTCGATAAAAAGGAGGGATGTGACTCATCAAAGGAAGTTGCCGACTCGGGTAGGTAAGCAAGAAAGTAGACTCCTTCATCGGCCAGGGTACTCCTGAAATCTATCTCAGTAGGGAAAAGAGGAGTTATGGTATAGAGAATTCTGACCTAAATGGATGCATTGATTAGGGTCTTTGTCCCGCATCCTTACGAATACAAGAGTGGTTTTTTTTGGGTATAGCAGGACTTGAACCTGCGACCATTAGGTTAAAAGCCCAATGCTCTACCAACTGAGCTATACACCCTATTTTACAAGAAGGCTTGGTGCGGAAAAGAAAAGAGGGTGGCCTGGCCCCTTTTCTTCTTATCATATCACAAGGGCGCGGCTCTGTATGGGGCTCGTACTGCGGAGCAAGTCTGGGAGTCCTTTCCACTCATTGAGGATTCTATCTAAAAAAGAAGGTCAACGGGGGAGACTACAGTAGCTCGAACTCAGACTATCTACGAAAAAGCTAAAACTCCCTTGTCTTCAACTATGAACTTACATCTATCGATAACACGGGCTTCTTAGGTCAATCACATCCCCAGGAACTTCTAACTGGCCTAGCAAGGACGGGCATCTTTCATCAATTGATTCGATTTAACGAGAGGCTCGGAGATGGTATACGTAGAATAGGGGAAAGTAAAGACAAACTTCGGTCAATTTACGTTTTCAAAACTACAGCTATCTTGCCTAGAGTCCCAGAGCTTAACGGAACTCTTGTTTACTATAAGAATAAGAATAAGAATAAGAGCCCACCGCTTTAGAAGTGCTTTCCTCTCTCTTTCTTTCGAACCATAAACTCCGAAGCGGTTTCACTTTACCATACTGGAGAAGGGCTTCACTCGCGCCTTGGGGACTGAACTAGAGTACAGAACTAGCTTCCTCTGTACATATTGTTTTCGGGTAATAATACTATCATTGAGAAAGAATAGATAACGACTATCAGGCATATGACTGATTTCTATATGGGTGTGGGCTCATACTCTCATTTTATCCTTGCTCGCGGAATACGTCACTTAAAATAAGCTATTGACGTCTTAGTTCCGACCTTGTCTCCTTTCTTTCTTTTGTTCACCGGTGCAAGGCAAGGGCGGAGCTCTCTTATGTTCATCTTCCACGCCTGTCTGCATCCCAAGCACTAAATGAGTGAAATCCAATCCCGGAAAAAGGCTCTCTTGCATCTTTTGCTTCCCCACCCGGCCTCTATTCTAGATTCACCGTCTTCGGATGCATCAGTTTATTATGCTTATGCCTAATCTTAATACTGGCTAGTTACTTCAATTACCTTACCCCTCCTTTTAAGGAGGTTTCAGAGCACCCAGTCACAGCTCGTCACAAGAAATGATGGTCGAGTCCCCGTGCATGAAGTCAGTGGATTCGAGTGAACTGACCGTACTACAAATCGACATACTTGAGGAAGCTTCTTACTAAACCAAAGAAAGGGCAGCTCCAGTTGTGTTGTCGATTCCCTTCTCCCGAGAGCTTTCACACTATACTTCTACGAGTACGAGAAGGTTTTATTGAAAACGTTCGAAAACCATAGGGAAAGTAACAAATCTTTCTTGGCACGTGCCCCTGCTCCTGGTCTTCGAACTAGTCATTAATGGTCGGCAACATAGGTACCCTTTTTCGGTATGCGTTGCGAACACTTTCATTTTTAGCGTCTCATCTTCTCTGGAGAAGCTCAAATCGAACGGATAGAGCAGATGGTCCAACTACAGAACTTCTTCTTTTTCATTACTTCCATGGTCGTGCCCCGTGGCACGGCAGCACCCGTACTATTGAAATGGTTCGTCAGTAGAGATGTTCCCACTGGTGCCTCTTCTTCCAATGGTACTATAATTCCTATTCCTATCTCTTTATTCCCTTTTTTGGTCTATCTACATTCAAGGAAATTCATACGCTCCATGGACAGAGCAAAAAGTGGAGTGTTGGTCAAAGCAAGCCGCCCTATTCTATTACCAGACAAAATTGGGAGAAGCTCATCCGCTAGAAATGCTTTATTTCGTTTCGTTCCCGTTCTTCATTTCCTTATTATCGAATCCATGGGGGACTTGTCATATTTAGAATCTTTCTGCGGTCTGCTCTGTTTACAATTCTTTCGTACTCTCTTCTCTTTACCACGCGATAGGTCAGCGAAGCGTGAGCGGGCGCTCCGAAGTAAAGGCCAAACACTTCGGCCTAAGGGGAATGAGCAACAAAATGACAAGATGAGGTGCCCCGGGCACCCCCATATAGAAAGAAGGGTCGAAGGTTTTGGGCCTGTAGCTTTCCCCGCCCCCCCCTCGTCGAGTGGTGCTTGTTTGGGGGGTGTGCCACCTGAAATCGGGCTTGAAGCTCTCGCCTTACCAACGAGCCGACTGTTGATGGCTGTTGGTCACGACTACTACAAAAAAGTGAAGATGAATCTTTCTATTTCACATGGAGGAGTGTGCATCTTTATGTTGGGTGTTCTTCTGTCGTGCGACCCGATGGCTTATGTGCGACCTGTGGCCCACGCCTCCTATTCTATTTGTTCAGGGCGGGCGGCGTGAACTCTGATTCGATCCGGGTATTCAATCCCGCCGCTGAGATGCTCAGTTGACTCCTTAACCTTGATAGGAAGATGGCTTATTCCTAAATTCGTGCATAAGGGTAAGGAACTTTGGATGAATTAATGCGAATGGGTGTAAGCCTCGCAGCTCGGAAACACCCAGTGCTGACCACACTGAGAGACACGAAAGCGCAGGTAATGCCAGTTGGCGAAGTGGCGTTAAGCATCCCTAGCGGTACGCAAAGAGAGGTCGTGATGATATCATCTACGTCCGTACCGCTCCTCGTGGAGTAGATCCCGCATCCAACCAACCCTTTTTTTACCAGGGAACGGGAGAATTCCCACTACCGCAGGCAGGCCAGCCGGGCCGTGAGCGCGGTGGGAACGGGCTTCCCAAAAAGCGAGCCCCGGCCCGGGTCAGCATAGAATGGGGGGGGGGACGGCCCTAATGTTGTGTTGGCCGGGTTGCGGGCGGATAAAAGCGGACGTGGGGACTCGGGTCGGGGCACAGCGTAACTAAGATAAGAGAGCCATTCCATTTAGTGCGAGACAGAATGGGCGGGCACAAGCGGTCTGGTGTCCGAGCCGATTGGTCAGACGACGACTACTGCACATATTATATTAGCCGCCTATCCCGGAATGGACTGGGATGGAAACGCGAAGCAACAAGCAAGGGATGAGCGCTTTGTTGCTAAAGCGCATACGTTTTCTTGGTTTGTTTTTTGGGGGTGGGGCAATAAGCTTGCTTCTTCACAAGCTTATCCCCGCCCCCTTTCCTGTCCGTCCCGACCGGCAGCAGTTGGGTCTCCCCATCTCTCCTCAACTTCCCCGGTCTTCGGCCCGAGCTGTATGAGGCAGAAACTCGTCCCACGTACGGTTCGGAGGCCGAGCCCCACCCCTGCAATAATGGTGCAGCTTAGGTCAACTAATACGAATAAGATACAGTTCACTCAACGATTGCCTTTGGGTCCCGAACTCCATATGGGGAAGGAACGTTGTTGTTTGCGAGGTCTCGATCATTTACATGGACCCACTTCTCATTCCATTTGTGGGAATTTTATGATTTATAAACCGTCCCCAACGAGCGAAAGGTTCATGTTTGAACATGATGAATCACTTCGTGCCGACCTGTTGCCCATAAACTTTCCTGCCTCATATGAGAATGGAAAACTGGAAGATTTTCTGATGAAGAATCACGAACATAAGAATTTCTGGTTTAGCATGTTCCCAGAAAGAAGATACTACTGGTCGCGAGAAACGAGGAGCACGACTGAAGTGGCTATACATACAAATCCATTGACGGATCTATATGCTCCGATTGGAACTGGAAGTTCCAGAACTGGCGGCTGGTATACCACCATAATGAAATTGCCTTTTATTTTTAGTATTCGGATAGGATTTCTGTTGGCTTCATCGGGAGGCTCGCGTAGTTTGTTACGTCAACTCCAAAAGGATAAGTTGCATTGGAATCGAGAAAGTTTCGTTCATAATTGCATAAAAGGAGTCAAAATAGTGGCTGCGGCGCGTCGAGGGTTGATATCGAATAACCTTTCGAGCCTTCCCCAATGGATCTCTATCCTCCTTTGAAACCAGTAGAAGTTCACTGACCATCCCTGTCAAACATAACCCAAGGTAGGATCGAGAGGAGAAGAATAGGACTCTTGCTAGTATCATAACCTCTCGATGGGAGAATGAAACCATTAGATTAGTGGAAAGAAGAAAGAATGGGAAGAAAGCAGCCATGGGCAAGCTTTAATTAATATAAATAAGTAGGAGTTACAGCCTTTAAATTAGAGTGAAACGAGCCTTTGACGTAGTCAGAAATTCTACTGCCCTTTCTCTTCTTTCTTTTTTATTTTTTATTCTAGTTTTTTATACTATACGTATAATCACCTTTCCGGGGAAGGGGTAACATAGACGGAGGCACATGTAGACAGATACAGACTTTTGAAATCTTTTGCCTAAGCGAAGTAGATAAGTATGAGGGAAGAAGTATTTTATTGTCCAGCATGATCGGTTTCATAAGTCCAGTTGTGCCAGAAGCTAGAGTTGCCTTTATTAGTGGATAAGGGTGGGTTAGGCATGACATTCTTAATCGTAGACAAGGCGCGCTGCGGAAGAGCTTGATTGCTAACTAATTGCTTGCTTTTAACCAGTGACTGACTTACACGGCTACTACTTTCCTGAGTACCGCTTCAGAATCGTTCCTACTTTCCTTTTTAAAGGTCTTCCTCTCTCTACTAGGATTGACTCGCTTAGAAGTCGAGGGGGTCCCATTTCCATTCCTTTGCCAAAGACCCTAACGACAGCTTGAACTACCTCAAAGATTTGTCTCATTGATCCGAAAAGAAAGGAAAGAAGAGGATTCCTGGGAAGGATAGAGTATATCAGCAGGTTCATCGCACAGCTCACTCCAAAAAGGATTTGAGTGGAAGGTTGAGCGCCCCTTAACGTTTAGAAGTATCCTTTTTTCAACGGTTAGAAACCTTTCTATTCTAAGACGGCTAGGCTAAGTCGAGGGCAGACACAACAGGTCACGAAGAGCTAGAGGATATAGAATTCCTATTTACCGGGAAGAAAAGCGGAAGGAAACATCGGCTCTTCCGAGATCTTATGTAAGGAATACTAGTTCTCTAAAAAGTAGAGCTAAAAGATCTTCAAGAAATGTCTTTCCCGCGGAAGACTCTAACTCCTCATAGCATTACGCTAATCCGCAAATATCGAATGATGCTTCGACAGATTCAGTCATCCATTCAGCTTTGAAATCGGAGACAAGGAAAACTACTTCATAGAAATAGAAATAGAAGCGCCGCGGATCAATATAGAGATGCGAACCAATATCCTTTTCCTGGTGGACTCTGAAGTACTCGTCTTTTGCACAAGGCCTCGTGTCAAATAACATCCAACCACGTCCACGTCCTCCTACCTCGCCCATTTGCGGAGATCATCTACATTTTGCTTCGTGTCGAGCTCTAATCCAAACGTTTTCCTTCGGGAGGGCATTGCTGCTTTCTTTCTGTAGTGAGGCTGGCTCTTAAAAATGAGCTAAACTCTGATAGATTTAAAGGTAAATTTAGGTATTCTTATCTTATATGTATCGAGTGATTGTGAAGCGCATTCAACGCGCTAGATATGAACAAGGCTTGTTAGCATTGGCACGTGCATATGTTGGGTATGATATTTACTTTCCAGCATTGATTTATTTTAGAGGGCGCATCTATCGTGCAGGAATACTACACTTTCACGAGCGGGACTTTGCTAAATGTCTAATATCTTTTCCTATTGGTAGTGGTGATGTTAAGTTCACAGGAAAAGAAGACAAGGAAGAAGCTACTACTTATATGATTGAGCAAGCTGTGGGTTTCCATCATCATTTGGCTTTGCCCTTCCTCCTCGTTTTTCTTTGAGATTGGCAATCTTATCCACTTTTTTACTTTGCTCCACACAGATGAAGGCAAGCTTGTCTTCGCTCTATCTTACCAGGAAAGTAGGAAATACACACCCCTGTTGGTTAAAGCAGACTCGTATGCCTATTCTGATGCGGAGGGATCAGCCACCTCTTTCTGTTCGAAAGATTCCAGACCTGACTTAAAGCCCTCTTTCACAAGACATTTGGTTGATCAGGATTTGGTAAACCTAGAGATCTGATTCTGGGATAGGGTAAATCTGTTCTTTCTGCTTCTGCCTATGCTTGTCTTTTAGCATTCGCCTATGCGGATTGAGATAGATATTGATATCTATCTGGGCGAAAGAGCACAAAAGGGAGTGGTTTGGCCGCTAAGAACTTAACTCCTAGGCGATGGAAATATAGAATCTATGTATGGCTCAGCCATCTCTTCTTGAACTTGCTGTGGAACTTCTCTATCTTTGTCATTAAAGGCTATGTATCCCTTTCCCTCATTAGTACTCAAGCACTAGAACCGCTTACTGATTCAACGACGGTTACTGATATGCCATGTTGATCGTCATTTCTCGTTGAATGGTTCTCCCTCCTGTAGCTCTGTGGGCATTCAAACCAGAGTTTATGCGGTTGGCTATGTCCCTTCTAGAACTGCTGTTTTTAGCAATTGACAGAAAAAGTTCCGTAATCGTCCTATTTTTTCGTCCTTGTGGAAGCGAGAAATGCGTAATTAATAAATATAGTGATGTGATGATTCCATGAATCTCAGAAAAGGTAGGGGTCAAGGACCTTATGGGACTGCAATCGTGCCTGCCAATTGGGGAAGGACGCGGGCCTGGCAACCGCTCGGCTCTAGTAAGGGAAACAGGTATGTCTCACATCATTGCTCGAAGACTGGAAAAACAGCAAGTTAGCTCAGTTGGGTAGAGTGCTGGTCTGTCACGCCAGAAGTCGCGGGTTCGAACCCCGTTTTCCCCGCACGATCTGAAACTAATAGAATAGAAGGGGCCATAAACAGGAGAGTCTTGACCAATTCATTTGGTGTAGTTGAAATAACGGAATTGGAAGTTGTTCGGTCAAGTATAGGAAATTAATATAAGAATGAATAACTTTCTCAATGGTTTATTTTTTGTCTTTTATTTATCTTAATATTCATTCCATTCAGGCCATTCGCAAGCAAGCACGAAAAAGCTTCTATTTCTAAACGGAAACGCCCAGCCCAATACATCGAAACTCATTACCCATGGGCAAAGAAAGCCAGTCGAGAAAAAAAAAGAAAACAAACATGGTTTAGCGGATTCGGAATTGTAACCAAGCATCCTGGGTTCTATACCCGATTCAACACTAGAGCATGCAGCCGATCCTGGATACAGAACTATAGAAAGTGTGCAGTGAGGGATCTTTATTGGTAGCCAGTCTTTCACTTCCGCCTCTCCACTCCCATGCCTTTCTTGGTCGGACCAACCCAACCGGCGATTTCCGACAAGTCTTTCTGCTTAGAGCAAGAAGCGGAACAAAAATCAAGCTTTCTTTATTTTCATTTATGGATAACCAATCCATTTTCAAATATAGTTGGGAGATTTTACCCAAGAAATGGGTACATAAAATGAAAAGATCGGAACATGGGAATAGATCTTATACCAATACTGACTACCCATTTCCATTGTTGTGCTTTCTAAAATGGCATACCTATACAAGGGTTCAAGTTTCGATCGATATTTGCGGAGTGGATCATCCCTCTCGAAAACGCAGATTTGAAGTTGTCCATAATTTACTGAGTACTCGGTATAACTCACGCATTCGTGTACAAACAAGTGCGGACGAAGTAACACGAATATCTCCGGTAGTCAGTCCATTTCCATCAGCCGGCCGGTGGGAGCGAGAAGTATGGGATATGTCTGGTGTTTCTTCCATCAATCATCCGGATTTACGCCGTATATCAACTGATTATGGTTTCGAGGGTCATCCATTACGAAAAGACTTTCCTCTGAGTGGATATGTGGAAGTACGCTATGATGATCCAGAGAAACGTGTGGTTTCTGAACCCATTGAGATGACCCAAGAATTTCGCTATTTTGATTTTGCTAGTCCTTGGGAACAGCGTAGCGACGGATAATTCCGAATCTACATAGGTCTAGTCCAGGGGAGGGGACAAATCAATAGGAAATGCTATTTGCTTCTTAATCTTAAGACTTAAGATAAGAAGAAGAACTTTTTAAAAATGAAAGAGTCGGATATCATATCATTTCTTCAAATAAGGAAGAAGAAGTGTTATCGAAGGATTTCCTTCCATTCTTCCTAGTATGGAAGAAGTCAAGAAAAAGTACTGCGTCTCGATCTATACGAAAGGGCACAGGTTTTTTCTTTTGGTTTCATTGATAGCAGAAGAGTACGCTAGCTAGCGGAGCCTGAAAACGCTTGCTTGCGCCCCACCCCTACGCTACGGAAACTATTGCCTATGCTTGCTGCTCGCTCAGTGTCAGTAGAAGGGAAGAAAAGATGGTCACTCCTTTTAGGAACATGGCGAGCCTTACTTACGACTGTTGCACTTCACTCGCAGCTCGTTCATTCACTTGCTCATGAACTCGCAGCTTCGCCAGAAGCGACTAGTCGCCTCCTTTCCTCCGCCGAAAGATGCTTAGCTTAGCCAGACGAAGGAGGGGAGCTGGGGAAGGCCGACGATGGCAATGAGGGGGAAGCTGTCGTAGAAGCTTTGCCCCTTGCTTTACATAAATTGTTATGAACTTACTAAATGACCTTATTTATTCTCCCGGAACGCTAGCAAATCTAATAGTTCCATCTGCTCTTCTTAACTTAACTTAAGAATAAGAACGAAGGCCGCCATCCTTCTTATTCAGGAACCCTTTGTTTGAGGAGGGCGTATCCCAGGGAAGGGGAGAGTGGCCGAGCGGTCAAAAGCGACAGACTGTAAATCTGTTGAAGGTTTTCTACGTAGGTTCGAATCCTGCCTCTCCCACTTGTTGTAGACTTAAGAGAAGAGAAAGTAGGCGGAAGCCTAGGAGGGCCAACCGAGCGAAGCTCTTTCTTTTTTTGGCCGTGCCGTGAAGTGCAATTTTATCGTATGCGTTTTAGAGAGGTTGTCGAAAAAGACGATCTATAGAGATTCCCCATCTATATCCAATCGAGAATAGAAGCGAGTCCAGTTAGTACGGACTTGGGGAAGAGTGGTGGAGCAACTATTGGTTGGTCGGAGAGGGCGAAGAAAACATGACTCTGGTGGGCGTAAAAGAGCAAAACCTTAACGATGTGTGAGCGTTAGCGAGTCTGTCCTTTCTTTCTATCTAGCTGGTACCAACAAAACAAGTCTGTTCTAGCTTTCTCGTGGACAAGATGGCAAAAATTCATCTTTCCTTTGATTTCTTGGTGGTACAGACGGCCGAGCTCCTGCGAGGGGTAGGGTAGATGAGTACCGAGCGGAAGAAGAAACCGGATTGATTGAGAAAGCAGACCGTCCAGAAGCAAGGTTAGGATACCGTCCACCCGAAGAGTACGGGGATGGAGGGAGGAAAGTGGGAATAAACCGTCTGTCAGGTAGGACTGGTGGTAGAGAGGGTATAGATGGTAGATCAACTCTGTTTATGGTGGGGGAAAAGAAACTCTTCTGATCGGACAGGAGTCGAATTAGCCCTCTTTCTATCGCTACGCCCGTTTTGTGCCGTCTATTTTCTTTGGTAACTCAATTTAATTTCTTTTCAGAAACCTAATAAGCCATGCCTGCAACTAGTTATTAAGCAAGGGTAGTCAACTCCACTCTTTTCGCCAGAAGTCTTATTTTTAAGATGGAAAAGAAGGACAGATATATCTTGACTAGTACATCCGCCTTGCCATCCAAATCATTAATCTATTTATTTTATTAGTATTCTGCGTGGATATCCCGACCTTGTTAAGGATAGAGGTAGGGGTAGGTGTTGGGCATGCGGAGACTTAAGACCTTCGTAGGCAATCAGGTATGGCTTTGGTTAAGTGAATTTACGACTCCATCTTCACCAGTAGCCAAGGTAGGCATAATACGCGTGAGCTCTTTCAAGTCTTTCGTGCGGGTATACGTTGAGCTAGTCCTCGTACTCCTTTTCTTAGCTCTTTTAGAAAGAATCTTATTTTTCATCGTGTCAGGTCCTGGATGTAGACTCGGCTATGGTAGGATCGACCTAATTGTGATCATTCTCCGCTTCGTTCGCTGATCTCTTGCTATTGCTTTTTCTCTCTAGCCTTGTCAGGCTGGGCCTAGGGTTTCCATTCCTAAGGCTTTTTCTGTTTCAAAGTCCGACTGCTAGAATTCTTATAATGAAAGTCTTCCTAGCACGGACTATGGCTGCTTATTAATTAAGTAAGGGAAAACATCTTACCATAGGATCGATCATAAGGCCTAGGTCTTTCTTCAAAGATAAGTACTGACCTTTCCTACTGTGTCAAAGCACTTTTGCTAAGCCTCACGCTTAAGCAAGTATTTCATCTGCATAAAGGAGGAAGTAACTTACCCTTGAACAATCGCCTGCTCTAGCATATTGGAAAAGGCGTGCATAGGTTGACTAGTCTAAAAAGAGAGGCTTCCTTATAAGGGCATTGTCGCTCGCTCGGATTCATTTTCCAGGTCCTACATGTTCTAGGACTATAGATGATCCAACATGCCTATAGTTTTCATTATTGTTTTATGCTTTAGCCTCCTTTTATAAGCACTTACTTGGCCCATGCGAGTCGATTTCAAGATGTCAACTTTGACTATCTTTCTCTTCTTACTTTACTTATCCCTTACATTACTTTACCTAGTAACTTTGAAATAGGCATATCTTGTCTACCTTCCATATACCCTAGCATTTCTACTAGTTGTTTTCTTGCATATATCCAACCTGAAATACCATTGCTTCTTGTAGGTTTTTACTTCTACTTTCTTGACTATAATTACCTATACTTGCCATCCCGTCTTTCTATTCCTTTTGAAAGTAAACTTGTGACCCTTCGAAGCTATGAAAAGACCTATTATGTATAGAGCTTGACATGCCAACTACTATAGCTATAGTAAGTACTTCTAGCTATTCCTACTTGTTTTTTTCCTACTTGACTAGTGCTGACTTACTTCTTTGCCTATGAGAATTCTTATTATTCTCCAAACTGTGGTATCTGAAATGACCCACTTTCCTGAGCAAAAGAAAGCTTACTACAGCACGGTCTTACGTCCAGGAATGGAACATTCCATCTCTTCTTGTCCACTGGTATAGAAAGAATATGCATTTTCTTGATGTTTCAAACTAGGACTTTGGATTTCTCCTATATTAAGTTGTTGGGTACGAAGGAGCTTATGTTGCGTATATAGATATTTCCTTATTATTAAGTTGTTGAGCAGGAAGCAGAAGAACTTTTCTTCTATATTCGATTCGCTATTTGGCACAAGGCGAGGAGGAAAGAATAGAAGAAGCATCTGACTCTTTCATGCATACTCCACCTGGATGATATAGATCATACTATTAGGTAGTCTCCGAATCAGTGATCTGTCTTTGATGACATCTATCTGGTACCACGCATGAAGCTTGCTTCGTTCTGGTTTTTTCTGGTGTGTGAAACATTATAGGATGGGGCGAGCCCCAGAAAGAAATCCTGGGCAGTGGTTTACTTGATTTTCTAAGAACTAAGACTGGCGAAGGGAAAGGATGGTAAAGATATTGAAGTACTCACCAAAAACTAGGATGAACCGACAGCTTCGAAAAAAGAAGAAGATTAACTTCCCCTACTACTTACTACTCGACGATTCGACCATTCATGGTTGGTGTGGCTCCTATTCCTCGATATGCCGGACCTTCTTCTACACTACCACAAGTTCGTAGCTTGCAAACTCCCGATTTGCCCATTATTTAATCGCGCCTTTGCTTTGAAAAAAGGTGCTTTCACCACAGCACAGACATGCCAGTAACTGACGAATTGGATGCTCCAGCAGTAGTTCCAGTTCCGAAGGGAAAAAAAAAGGGAAAGTCCCGCTTGTCAACCATGCCTGAGCCCAAAGGAAAAGCAGTACCAATCCGCTTCAAAGCTTCAGTCCTAGCTAGCCTATCTTCGACGTCAGAACCAATTTCTTCAATTCAAAAGCTTTCTTCAGCTCGCCCTTGTGCTTACGCCAGCCTTTGTTCACTTGTCTCGGGCTTACTTCTAGACTTGGATGGACTTCGATCTTCATCTTTAGTAATACCTAACGTTGCTAGGGTCTTCCATGCTTATAAAGTATTACTAAAAAGAATCTTTTTTCCTAGTGTTTAACTTTTTCTCATTCTATTTATACAACCCATTTTCCTTGATACTGGAATCGAGCTACTTCCATTTTTTTAGGTAAAGATCAGGCGGGAAAGCTTACACCACCCATATTCTTCTTTATGTGGCTGACCTATTTGTTCACTTTTCACAAATCATGTAGCAATTTCGAAAGAGAGATCAGGATCAGAGCAAAGAAGCTGCGAAATGAGGGGAGGAGACTCTGCCTCCATAGTATAAGTTGCTATCCACTTATGCTTGGTTTGTGCTTTACCACGAAATCTTGCCTCTCACCATCATGAAAGACAGATGATGATGTCGATTTCTTACTGTCGAGACAGCCTGTCCGAATCCAAATCATTCGACTTCCTCCTTTGCAGTGGCGAGGTCGTTGATTCCTATAAATCAAGATGTTTTGTTGCCTGCTTCTTTTTATGGGCCTTCTCTCTTGGATGGTATTATCCACTTGGTATATTGTGAAAGTCTCTACAAAGACGAAAGGGCCCCATGCCTTCTTTGAAAACGATATCCCTCTTCAACGCTTCCACTAGCCCTAGACTCGGAATACTCTGCTTAAGAGATCCCCCTCTCCGGCCAGAGAGGATTTGAGTACAACATTGATTGCGGAAGATCTTTGTTCCTATTATTTTTAAGCCTAACTAGGCGCGCAGCGGTGAGTGCGAGCTGCTTTCCAGAAATGCTGGAAAAGAGCCAGTAACGCTATCAGTGAATAGAGCTGGTGTAAAGTCCAGCTAAAGTACCATACAGCCCCACAGGTAAAGAGTATGAGTGGAGGGAAGTGTTCTGCTCTTACAGGTACTACGGAACTAGTTCCAAAGAACTGCTAGTGAGGAATGAAAGAGTTTCTAGTGATAGGTGCTGCTATGAGTTAGCATAGCCCCAAAGAAAGTAGTCTGCGATCCCCTTCGAAGTAAGTGAAAGGGCGGAGCGAGCAAACCGGATAGCCCCACAGAGTATCGGCGACGATTTCCCGCATACACCGAATTCAACCGGGATTCAATTTGGAGAAGAATTCAGCATAGAAGCGACTTTGATCTTCGACGACCGAGGCCGTTGGAAGTGCATGAAATAAGAGAAGCGAGCAAGTATTGTGAATATAAAGAAAGTCCGGGTCACACCCAACCCAAATAGAGTGCTTGCAACTCAAAGATGAGCTCGAAAGAAGAGCCCGGCTGGGGAAGTTATATCAGTTCATAAAAAAGTATGTGAATGGCAAGGGAACAGGAAGGCTGGATGAAAGAGGCCTGAAGGACCCCCGCAGTGGAAATAGGGACCCCGGGACAAGGTAGGCCGAATAATAAGGTAAGGGAAGGAAAGGAGACGAACAATATCCATAGAGCCCCCCTATAATTCACGTAATCGCTGGGGGATAGCGTCGGGAGGGGACACGAACAAAGGACGGCGACAGTATAGCACCAAAATGAAGTTCCCGATCATCCTTCAGGTCGACAAGAAAAGGCCAAGGGAAGGTAGCGTGATCAGCTTTTCGGATCAAGATTCTGAGGGCATACAGCGACCTCATGATGATGCGATAGTTCTTGTCCTGAAAATAGGAGGAAACAGAGTCAAACGTGTTTTGGTTGATACAGGGAGTTCGGCGGATATATTATACAAACGAGCATTCGATCAAATGAACCTAGAGCTGCGTCATCTAGGTCAGGTACGAACACCCCTAGTGGGATTCACTGGAGATACTCTGCAACCGTTAGGCAAAATTCCCCTAAGGGTCGAGTTCGGCCCGGTCTTCGGCAATGATAGACTTTCTGGTAGTTGACGCTCCTTCGGCGTATAATGCGATTCTGGGACGAGGAACGTTGAATGCGATAGGGGCGGTAGTATCTACATCCCATCTGATGATGAAATTGATCCCAACGGAAGCAGGAGTGGGAGTAGAGTCCGGTCACCATAAAATGGCGAGGGAATGTTATTTGATGTCTCTGAAGGGGAAGAAGGGGCATGTGGCAGCAGTTGAGAAGGAAGAGGTGATATAAGAGGATCCATGGGACGAACCAAGAGAAGGCGAAAAGGTAAACCGTTAGACCCCCGAAGCCAAGCAGAAGGAAAAGAAAATGAGTGAGCCGACTGAAGAAGTGGAAAAGTGGGAGCCGGGAAAATTCCTAAACATTGATTGCGGTGCGGGTAGAAGAAGGGAAAGGCAGATGAGTGTGAGGGAGCCCTTTTCACCATTATTAATGAATTTTTTTCCATTAGACCTAGCTCTTGAAAAAGCAATGGAACATGCAAATGGGCAGCAACTCTTCTTTTACGCTAGGTATGCCGGTGATCTAGTGTTTAAGGTTTTGGATTTAGGACCTAGATGTCATCGAATGAATGCTCGGTATACTTGCTTTCAGAAGGAAGCTAATCTGAACACTGAATCCAGAAGAAAGAAGCTTTTCTATTTTGAGAGATGAATTCAAAGAGAGAAGGTTGTAGAAGGTAAGTAATCCGATGCGCGTTCAAATCCAACAAGAACGTCTAATGAAATGACGGAAGATGCATATTATTCTCTCGTAGCTGGGGCTAAGAACGATCCTCTTATCCAACTTTCTGTCTGTCCCAAAACCGAACCTTGGTACTGCTCTACTTCAGCATTCTACGACTGAATCCATTCTGGAAATGATGACTTGCCCACAGTAGAAGTTAGTGTCATTTTCCGCTTTTTAGGTGAAATTGGCTTTACTAGTCTCCTCTCTGTCTCTTTCCACTTCTGTCTTTCTAGTGCAAATCTCATAAGTAGAAAGAAAGCGGTAGTTTGAAGTGAGCCGCGCTCTCTCTTTCGGAATTCTGCACCTAGGTACCACTCTAGATTTCTTACTGGCTGACTCAAGTGCTAACTCATAGTGCATAGCATGTTCATAAGCCTTGTTCACACTATTAGGGTAGGGTGTTGAGCAGTGACCATATACTTCACTTCCTCCTTTAAACCACTTAGAAAAGAGGAAAAGAAAAACTTCTCAGTAAGATTAGGGTTTTCCAAGATCAGTCCAGTCCGGCCTTTACTTTTTCAAACTGGCTCATATACTCCCTTACAGATCCAACCTGATGTCATTTTCTTAATTCATCAACTGGGTTACAGATTTGGATGCACAGAAACCTATTCTTGACCTCACTAATCAAGGTGTCCCTATTAGGATGAGGGTTACTGACCACATAACTCCTGTACCACTCACTAGTTTACAACATTGAAATAAGCGATTCTTTTTGCAATGTGTCTCTCAGCGTTTTTTTTTCTCCTTTTTCATTACCCTCTCAAAAAAGATCGAAAGGATTCACTCCGGTGCTGCTTGCTGGTGGAGGTTGACTATCTCCACTATGAATAAGTCTTTCTCGAGTAACTGAGACTCAACGTGTAGGCGTTGGAAGCAGAAATAGGAGATGGGTCGTTCCAGCTCGGCAAGAGGATTCCGGAACATCCAAGTCCTAGCTATAACACAGACAGGAAAGTTTTTTTCTTTCATTGCAATGTCTGGCATCGTTTAAAATAGGCTCGCTACATAGTTGCAGGCTCGCTCGCTCCATTCTTACGCTCGCTGGCTGGTGAGGCAGAGTTGGTATGGCACTGGCTGGCTGCTAATGGTCACTCAGGATCTACTATGCGCGATACGCCGACGACATTTTGTTTGGGATTCCCCGGGCCAAAGAGATATACCTGTTCCATTCCAAGTGAAAGACCAGCAGCTGCGCATACTATTGAACGCGTGCGGCAGGTTTCAATTCCACTTTTCCTGGGCAAACTAGAAAACAAGTACCGATGTCAGGAGATGGAAGTCAGGTTGACGAGGCAGTGACGTAGGATAAGGCTCTTTGGTGAACCAGACTTTGTCTATCTTAGAGATCAAATTGGATGATAGATTTTGCTTTTTTTTTCTTGGGAATGGTCAAAGCCTTTCACGGTTGAGCAAAAGGTTCGAAAACAGAGATCAAAGACTCTGTCCTCGCTTCGATATTGTTTTCATATTGAGGGATTAGTCTGCCATCAGTGGTAGACTGGGGAAGAAGGCCGAGTGGATGCTTTCCAGCAAAAGAAAACATGACGTAGTCATCATGCCTAACAGAGAGATTCGCCTTGGTTCTGTCTATCGCTCTATAGTATAGGGAAAATGACTCCGTTCTGTCTCCATTAGCTAATCAGGCTTGCATAGGAAGGGGAAGGAAGAGATTTTCTTGCTTCAATCTCACGTCCTTTATATATGCTAACCTACCCTATTCCCTGCATACTGATGACTCGCGTTGGCTAACAGCACGTCTTTCAGCAGCTCACTAAAGGATGGGCTATTCATCTCAGTCCTCATGCTTCCGTCTTCATATCCCGCCAGAAAAGAAGAAAGGCGAGTCTTTGCTTTGGCAAAAAGAGAAGGAGCTCTTCTTGCCCATATGGGAGTGGAAGCTTCAGTGTAAGCGGAAGCTAGACTAGAAGAGAGATTCATCCTAGGCTTTGCTTGGCCCTACTCTAGTTTTGGTGCAGCTAACTAATCTTTGGGTCGAATTTCGTGACTTGATGAAGAGGAAGCCGAGTATCTTTGGTCTTGAAGAGTCAGGCCAATCCAACCGCTTGCTCCTGCCCAACTCAGTCTCAGTCGTACCATAATGCGCCTGGACTCAACACTTTTCTTGCTCCAAGACCACCCTCTAGCCCTCATGTCAAATAGATGACAGAATTGTAAACAATCTTAGAATGATTTAAGCTGAGGAACATAGAGGTCTCTCCCACCATTTTTGTCATATACCTCTGGAATAGTGTTGAAATCACACGCCACTAAGCAGGAGCCTAAACCAAGTGGTTTATCTTAGCGTGCTAGCCGCTGCTTCATTTCGTATAGCGATAACGCTTTCTCTTTCTTAGCGCTCCACCCCGCGGGGAACTCTGGTTGCGCTTTGGTTGGCTTTCTCTTTTTTTCTATTTTCTCTGACTTGACTCAGCTTGACCTACTTGACTCAGCGGTTAGAGTATCGCTTTCATACGGCGAGAGTCATTGGTTCAAATCCAATAGTAGGTAAAACCGGCCGAAACCCCCGCTTTTGCCAGCATGACAGCAAGCACAGACTGGCATCAAGGAGTCGAATGACCAAAGCATCGGTTGCTTCCACGAGACTAAACAATCAATGACCAATAAAAGACCAACGAAACGACGAGTGAGAAAGATAAAGAACGCGACGTGGTTCATTGAAGTAGAGGTTTGATCGAGGATTGGAGAGGAGAGGTGGAATAAAAAGCTCGGGATGGATTTTTGAGTCTTTGTGCGAGCCGTATGCGGTGAGAGTCGCACGTACGGTAAGGAGGGGGGTTCGCGTCTATACGTGTAGTGTGGTGGTTGGGCCTACCCACCCTATTTGTTCCATGATCTATGGGTCTACTGGAGCTACCCACTTCGATCAATTAGCCAAGATTTTGACCGGATACGAAATCACTGGTGCTCGATCTAGTGGTATTTTTATGGGGATTCTTTTTATCGCTGTAGGATCCCTATTCAAGATTACTGCAGTTCCTTTTCGGGCGGCTGTAGGACGGACGGCCCCCTATAGGTAGTAGGGTAGGATGGGTGGTACCGCTCAGATAGCGGCCAATCCTCCTAACTGCGCGCGGGCCGGGCTTAGAGCGCGTGAAACTCATCACTACCTCGTAAGGGCGTTGAGACCATAGCATGTTACACAAAAGCGCCGCTTTCTCTGGAGTGTTGTCACACAGCTGCCCGACTAGAAGAGCTACTCGCTCTGTAGTGTTGTCACACAAGATAAGCACGCCGCCCGCCTGCTGGCCGGGCGAATCGAAGTTATCTTCCGGTCAACTGTCCGCCCAGTCAAGTGCAAAAAACACAGTGGAATCACGCAACGCACGCAGCTGGTGTGCTTCCTGCCCACGAGGAAAGAAGAGCGGCAAGGTTCAGATTTGACTGTTTGCAGCATGGGAGCTGATTACCCAAAAAATCCCTGGGAAAAAAGAAAAGATATCTCGGTAACGAAAACCATAGGAGGCTGTATTGGCGAGATCCAAGGGTTCACAGCAGCCCAAAAGAAAAACCGCCTGGAAGTCCGAGGACCTTTAGTACCGTACCGAACCAGCAGCCTTCGCGCCAAGCGACGACCGCCCTTGTCCCTTTCCTTTTTCCATTCAGCCTACTTCTTAGCTTTGTTCCGTCAGTCTAAGGCAAAGTCCGTGACGAAGATCTTTCTATCAATAGATAGGAATGAGTGTTCGTTATAGGGGATAGGATCCATCTGCTCTCTCTCTCTATTTTCTTTGATGCAATTTAGAGAGAAAGAGCAGTGCGAACTAAAAAAAAAAGAGAATCGGGAGATTAAAAGATACATAGACATATACAGTAAAGGGATGTATATATTATTCCTATATATATCATCTATCTATGAAAAAAGTAAACAGAGTTCGTTTTTGGGTTCCCCGAATGGATTGGATCGTTTCTGCTTCTGCCAACGAAATGAAGGCCTAGCCCCTTCCGAATGCTTCTCCGATCCTGAACGCGAAGAGAATAAGATGCAGCTCCCCCTCCCTCTGTCTTTTTCCGCTTTGCTAATCTTCCCCTCTAACGCGGGCCGGGCTTAGGCGGGCGCGGGAGGAAGAAAGAAAGTCGAAGAGCGTCTTCTCCTTTGTCCTTTTTTCAGTGCAACACAGGAAAGCACCCTCTTTTTGTAATCTCTGCTGCTTCCCAGAGGCTTTTTTTTGTATTGAACGCATGGCGTAGCTAGGACCCCCCCAATCATGTTTGAGCCTATGTTCACCCGGGGCTCAAAAAGGAGAATTCCGGAATGCCTGCCGACGTTCAGATAAGGTGCATATCCCTTACCACTAAAGGAAAGGCTCGACGAAGGGGGGGAAGGGTAAGGAAAACGCTTTCGGAGATTGATTTGTTTTTCATCGAAAAGGAAGAAGGCCGAGGGGATAGCAGCCTTCCTTCGGGCTTTGCCTGCCGACGTTCTAATAAAGAATTCCGGCTCGGCCCGGGAAAGCGCTGGCAACAACATAAAGAAAGGGGTCCATGTAGCTGCTGCGCCCGCCCACTGAGCAGCAGGTTCGGCATCTACTACAATACAAAAGAAAAGAAAAGAACTTAACAAAGTGGAATGTCCGACTACACCCAAAGAAAAGAGAGAATCCACTTCAGATAACCACGTCTCTGCTAGGCAGCGTGTGGAATGGCCGAGAGCGGACCAAATGGATATATAATCCAAGCCGAGAGTGGAGTTACGTGAACAGCCGTCTGATGGAAAACAACTTTCACGTTCGGTTCAGAGAGCACTTTTTTCGTTGAGAATAAGTCCTTCCCTTTTGTGTGAATTCCCCACGGCGAATTAACCAACTTGTGGGGCCCTATCTATTCATCTCTCGAGCCCCAAGAAAACCCCCTCTCCCTCGGACTCAATCTCTCTTTTGACTCTATATATGTGGGCACCTGATATCTATGAGGGTTCACCCACCCCGGTGACAGCATTCCTTTCTATTGCGCCTAAAATCTCTATTTCTGCAAATATGTCACGTGTTTCTATTGTTGCTTCCTATGGGGGTACATTACAACAAATCTTCTTTTTCTGCAGCATTGCTTCTATGATCTTAGGAGCACTGGCCGCCATGGCCCAAACGAAAGTAAAATAGACCTCTAGCTCATAGTTCGATTGGACATGTAGGTTATATTCGTACTGGTTTCTCATGTGGAACCATAGAAGGAATTCAATCACTACTAATTGGTATATTTATTTATGCATCAATGACGATAGATGCATTCGCCATAGTTCCAGCATTACGGCAAACCCGTGTCAAATATATAGCGGATTTGGGCGCTCTAGCCAAAACGAATCCTATTTGGCTATGACCTTCTCCATTACCATGTTCTCATACGCAGGAATACCCCCGTTAGCCGGCTTTTGTAGCAAATTCTATTTGTTCTTCGCCGCTTTGGGTTGTGGGGCTTACTTCCTAGCCCCAGTGGGAGTAGTGACTAGCGTTATAGGTCGTTGGGCGGCCGGAAGGTTGCCATGAGTAAGGTTGGGAGACCGAAGGCTGTTTTCCGTGCACCGGACACGTAGCTTACCGAATCAGTTTGCAACACAGATGGGAATGCATGCTACGAAGACAGGGTCGAGTCTGATACATCAACCGTCGACTCCATATCCTTGTACGAGTCCACAATCACTACACGAGATGAACCTGGGTTTGGTGAATGGAAGTTGGCCTTAGGTGTAATAGGACTCCCAGTTACTGCGCGCGATCGTATACTGGGGTGCTCCCCGTCGGTTGTTGGAACGACGCGAGCCGGGCCTCGATTCCTTTCATAAAGATGAAGGGACAGAGGTGACTAATTCCCCATCTCATTTGGGGCGGAAAACGAATCGACATCTCGATGTGATACAGCCCTTTCCATTTTCGTTGGGAAAGAACGGCGAAGTCCATCCGAACCCTCCAATGAAGAAATAAGAGGAGAGCAAAGCGCCAATGGCGCGCGAAGGCGGAAGGGGCACGGAGAAATAAAGAAGTGTGGAGGAGAAGCAGCTTCGCTTCCTGGGCCCAAAGCAGTGCTTTGTTTCCTGGCCAAATCAAGGATTTGGGGCTGATTGCAAAAGATATCTGAATAGAAAGATAGATCCATCCATCTATCCAGATATCTAAAAAAGAATCGATTTTGATTTCATGAAACCTTTGATTCAAAGAACTGCGCTTAGCCCCCCCGCTCATGAAACGGCTCTGCTGCAATGGATGGCAGAGGGTCCGTAGTACCCGAAGCACTGGAGTGATCCAGTAGCCGGGAAGGGGCCTAGAAGTGCCTACTACTACACCACACTACACTTGGCTCTACACATTTACAGAGCTTACCCCTGTCCAGTGTCTGGCAGAACGTTGGGGGCTTCAATCGTCGACTCGTTATCCCCATCTCAGCCCAGGCTAACGGAGCCTGACTTATTCAGGGGAGAGAGTGGAGCCTATCGAAGCACTCTTGAGAGTAAGATCCTTGGCTCCTCTTCATTCTCTACAGGGGTCTCTGCCCACATGGAAGCGGGGCAGAGATGGATAAGATCAAACACGGGAATAAGAAGCATTTAAAATGCCTTTTTTATCATTTTTATAGAGGGGGATGGATAAAGTGGGCAAAACAGACTCACATTTTTCAATCGAAAAGATGGGTTCCTTTTTCGTCTCGACAAAGAAAGAATCATCTTGAAAACGCTCCTAACCCCTTCGTAGGGCCGTGTATAGTAAGTGATCCGAACCTGCCCGGAGCGAGCCCCCCCTTAGAGGCAAGTGAAGTTGGTGAGCCGTATGATGGGCAACTATCTCCTGCGGTTCGGAGAGGACTCAGCTGTTAGTTAGTACCCCCTTGGTTTCGGGGTGGACCCTTTCACTCTATTTTATTATATACGCTTAGC
Organism: Zea mays; assembly: GCF_902167145.1. Classification (NCBI taxonomy): domain Eukaryota; kingdom Viridiplantae; phylum Streptophyta; class Magnoliopsida; order Poales; family Poaceae; genus Zea; species Zea mays. Next base: position 46,264 of record NW_023366903.1, read on the forward strand.
GAAAAGAATGTTTTTTGATAGACCTAGGACATGGATTCTATATGAACCAATGGATCGTGACAAGTCGTTACTACTAGCAATGACTTCCTCTTTCATTACTTCATCCTTTCCATATCCCTCTCCCTTGTTCGATCTTACTCATCAAATGGCACTCAGTTCATATCTGTAAATTCGATCATTTACAAGGTTCAAAGAAAGGGTGGACTGCAGGTAAGCACTAATTAAAACCTCTGCATTTCCGTGATTCAAAAACAAGGGCGTACGTAGCCCATTGTAGATTCCAGCCGAGAAGATTAAGGAATTGTGACAGCAACCATGTTACTTGCTAAATTTTGCCTATATCTACTCCAAAACTGGAGGCATTCATCGAAAGCTAGCAAGAGTATTTCATCCTTAGTGAACTGAGAGATGTTCTATCGCTCCGCGCCTTATTTACTTATTCAGTCTAAATACGCTCCTTCGGGCATAATAAGCAGAGTCTGGGAGTTATAGAAAGTAGGTCAAGTAGTGAAGAAGTTGGGTCTTGGGTAAGCATGTTGGACTAGATAGAAAGACGCATTACTTCGGACTTGGGTAACTCTTGACGCCGATATAGATGTGTTTTCTTTTTGCCTATAAGAAATCCTCCTTTATGTATGACTGGGCTTGTGAGAAGTGGTCTAATACTATCTATTCAGATATGTCTCTTCTTATCTTATGGATAAGCTAGGGAGGGCATAGGTAATTGCTTGGGGGGGCTAGTCAATGAAGAATTGAGTATCTAATAATAATTTCTTGTGGGCAAGAGTAGGGTTGACTTGGTAGGTAGAACTATTCTTATGGCTAAGAAGCTAGGCCGATATGCTCATACTAAGTGCTGTAATCTCTCATTCATGCGCATTAAGGAAATTGTAAAGAAGAAAGTAAAACGCTCTACGCCTCGTCGAATAAGAGTGTTTCCGGATCATATCTATTCTTCTCGGGTACTCTTTCTTAATGAGAAAATCATAACTTGATCCGATCTTTATGTCGCACAGTGGTGTCCCAGGCTAGGGCTGCAGGTCCAGCATAAGAATCTAAACTAAAAAAGTATGTTTACGTGGTCCATAAATAATGGTGACAGAAATCCCTCCTACTGCGCCTCAACTTGGACTGGAGCTTTCGGGTCTCTAGGTATTGAATTAAAGAACGGGTTTAGCTTTGCTTTGGGGGGAGTCCTGGTGGGGAGATATGCTAGCAGGTAATGGCTCAGCTTCTACTTAAAAAGCGTTTTAAGCGGGTTTCCCTATTTATTTGCGGGTCTCTCGTACAAGATTCTATCAGTTACAGCGGATTCAAGGGATGGAGCCAGATCTACTATCCGCTTGCTGTCCCTAAGCTGATAATTGCCCGAGCCTATTTGTTTTTTTCCGGGGAGGGGCACATAGCGATAGATACTTTAGAAACCTATCACTAAGAATAAGAAGCGGGCTCACTGAAAACCAAACTGTTCGTATTTCTTTAAAACGCTGCTGCCCTAGCCGGGGGTCTGTCTATAGAAGAAGGGAATCAATAGGAAGGAGTCTAGCCCGAGTGAAGGGTTGATTCAACCAAAGCAAGAAACAACCCTATCTTCTGAGTGAAGGGACAACCCAATCATTCCTAAGTACCAGAGCCATGGCGCGGAGTACCATTACATTACCGGCACTTTTCTTTGAATCACTTCTTTGATCATTAAGATCCTGTTCCCCGAGCAACCCGATCCGATATTCCTTAACTGCTATCTTTCCTTGCTTTTAAATAAACAACTACTTCATTTCAATTCATTTGCAAGACCAGGCTTGCTCTCCGAGGTGGCATCCCCTCCTAAGCGAAATACTAGAGTAGAGGGCTTCCCGTCTTTACTTGCTTCTGGTTGATGACAGCTACATCCTTAGCTGGTTTGACAACCCTTGCTAGCTTCTTACTTTCTTACTTCCTCGCTCGCGCTTGGGGTTCCCCCTAATCCGAGTGTTCTTCCAAAACAGCTATCCACCGACTAATACTTACCTGCCTCCTTACCCGCTTTCCAAAAACCCTATCTGTCATTGCATTGCCGTGGTTTCGCACCTCCTACGCCAATACTTGCTTAAATAAATTCTCTAGGGAAGTAGGGCTTCAAGGAAGTAGACAACCACTTATCGTTATCGGGGAGGATGGATGGTTGTCCCTTCTTCTCAATAGAATCCGATAGACAAGAATCGAAAGCAGCTGATTTATTCCTCAAGTAAGTCAGTTGATGATTCAATTCCTTCAAGGCAAGAGTGGGGCATCTAGATCGATTCGTTTTCCGGTTGTTATACCGCGAATAGAAAGAATTCTGATTATCTGTTGAGGCAAGCTATTCATCATTAACAGGAAAGATCCCAAAGCTGTTATTGCTAACATGGGATAGCCTGACTCTACGCTACAATCTCTATTTTCTTATGATATTGAATCTGGCTTCTATTATTCAATCTCTAGTTACCGTGGGAAAAGAAAGAGACAAGAGCTCTTAGTCCGACAAGACAAGAGAGGATATGCCTCCAAAAGCTTCTTCAATAGCAGTGGATTGAATTCATCTGCACACTGATAATTCACCAAAAACAAGAGGAAAGAGAGCAGTGGATGATTTAACACTAAGCCAATCTTGAACAGCAGAGGGTTCATCTCTATCTTTAGACTTGGGATGGGAAAAACTTCAGTTGTTGGTTGGATTACTGGCTGAAACAATAGACCTGTTGGTTAGAAAAGCCATTATTTCACAACTGTTAAGGATTACTTCAGGAGGACCTATTAATAGTGCTTTGATCCCTGCTTAGTGTTTTCAAAAGATAGTTGGAAAGGTAGGTCTATTTCTTCTTTATCTTTGTAGATCAACCTAGCTTTGTACATGCTATTGCTTCTACAATTCACAAGAGTCATTTCTCCCCAAAAATAAATAAGGTTCACTCCAGGTTCTTAATAGGCAGTAGGCCCCTAAGTCAAAACTACCATAACTTCTTTCTTACAATCCGATTACTATTTGATCGAGAGATAGGCACATTTCTCCATGATATAAACTATCCAATCCACCTCTTCTATTATGAAATATAAACCAGACATCGTCGGCGTAAGAACAAGACGGATACTTCTCCTCCACCCTTGGAACGAGTAGTAGCTTCTAGTTTCGCAGGAATGACTAGAACGCTCAGATATGGAATTCTTTTAGGCTAGCTCCGGGCTTGCTGTTACAAGCGATTCGAATAGTTTTCCTGTGCTAGTTGTGTTGTACAGTACTATACTACAACTACATTTCTTTCCTATTGCTTACCCGGTCTTATAGCTCTACTTTTGAAACCGAACGAGTATTGCTAGTTGTTACAAACAAACCCACCAAGCTATCTCATCCTCCTCCCCCGGGTTTCCTTCCCGCGACCTGTGCTAGTAGTATGTCTCCGTTGCTATTTACTTTCTCGAATAGACTAGTTGGACAGCTATCTACGCATTTACCAGTGCTACTTTAACGAATCGGGTAGTTGGACAGCAGGAACTCTTTTTTCTTACTACTCGTCCAGTACTAGCATCCTTTGCCTTCTCTATCATTCCAGAGCTTCTCAGCAGACAATCTCAGCCCCCTAGTTTAAGTCTACGTCCTCAGGGGCGCCCTTTACTTGGTTGAGATCTAACCACCTTATGATAGCACCCCAATATTGACGATCATAGATCCAGGCGGGCCCCCCTACCCAGAGACATTATAGCTCATCGGTCTATCAAGATAATAAAATTCATTAATGAAATTCCTGAGGAGAAAAGCTTTGTCTGGGCTCAAATTCCAATACCATTGATCGAGGATAGGGTTTTGAAGGAGGAGATGCAAGAGGGGTCACCATTGTTTACTTTTCATGCCTACTTGCCGGCGGAAGCGAGTTACGGCTTTGCTTCTTTCGTGATTCACTTGGAATTCACTTTCTTTCTTTGCATTCAATTCTAACTTTGGGATTCCAGAACATTCAAGAAAGAAGGTCAAAGGACTCAGGCTTTAATGCCAAAGTACTGGGCAGAGCGTACTTACCTACTTAGACAAGAGGGATACTTATAGATCTCTATGAGCGTAAGGCAAAGTGGGCAAGACTACTTCCACAACTACATTTTCGCCATTTTTGTTATAGCCCTTGCGGCTGCTGAAGCAGCTATTGGACTATCCATTCTTTCTTCCATCCATCGTAACAGGAAATCAACTCGTATCAATCAATCCAATTTTTGGAATAATTAGACATAGAATCCCCTAAACAAAGGGGCATATATAATAATAAGAAACATTAAGATGAATAGAAATCAAATCTTATTTTCTTATTAGTGTTTAATAATATCCTTTTTTTTAGTAGGTTATTTCAGAGTATTGTTTTTTACTTATTGAATATTGCATTTTTGCAATTCATTGATATTGCAATAATTTATATTGAAAAGATGATAGCTAATTTATTGGCTAATTCGAATTAGTATGTAGAATTCGTATAATTATAACTGTTGAAGCCTTAAATTCAAGTCTCTTGGCTTTCTAAGATCAGAGGAGGAAAAGAATGAAGGTGTGGGCGGGAAGGAGGAGGCAAGGCCCCCTCAATGTGTATTCGACTACTCATTACGGAACCACCGATTGATCCGATTAGACTTCCCGCGGGGTAGCACGGGGAACTTGCTGAATCAACTCCTTGGAATCGGAGGCCTGACTGAGGGTCAATCCTATGGTAACCTCAACCTAGGAATGCCTGTTTCACTTCCTTGACAGAGCCAACTGAGATGCTCTGTCTCGATGTTGACCTAACATGGATTGATTAGAAATTCTGAAGGGTCTCATCCTGATCTCGCAAAGGATCAGCAATAGCTGTGTGTACTCGAGGACTCTTAGGGAAAGAAAAGCACTTTTCTCTCTCAGCAGTTAGACCGGCTATGGGCGGGTTGGTTATATACTGCGCCTTCCTTCTTTCGAACCTTTTGGTATGTATTGCCCCAGAATAGAATAGATCAGATCCACCGGACCAGAAACTCAATTCCGCACTGCTGCTGAGTCGTCGGGCTTATCCACCTCAGGGATTCGTGGAATTTCCGTTTTTGAATTGCGTTGGGGGAAATCTACCAAAGCTAGGCAGATAGATAGACTCCTTTCCCGCTGCTAAGGGAGAGCAAGAAACTAAATCACATGACCAGCGCCCTTTTTTTTGCGGGTACTAAGAGTCCTCTCACTACCAACCAGCAGACATCATCATCTGGCTGGGTCTTGCCGGTATCAACAACGAGAAAGAAGAACCAAATGGAAACAGCAACTAACTATGGCTCTTGGCCCAGACAACGTCCTAGGCGTAGGGGAGATCAAAACAAGAAGTCACGCCTAGACGACGACGCCCGTCCTGGGCTGCAGTAAGTAGATCGAGAGGTCGTTCCGCCCCTTGTCCCCGAAGATGGGTAATATGTTCTCATACAATGTTGCTCCAACTTTTTTCTAGAGGGCCTAGCTGGCGAGCGATCCCAGTCCGCGGCAGAGAACAAGACAGCAAGCGAGCGTACCTTTGTTCGCTTCTTTTCCACCAAGCACAGAAGTTTAAGGAGAACTGTAGGTCGGTGGCTACCTAAGGAAACTCCGATTCGATCCGCCCCCCGGCTGGGAGGCATCTACCTCATCCCGATCACAAGGAGAGGTTCACCATGATGGGGGGGTCAGGTACTTGAATTCTTTTCGTTCCGGAAAGAATTCAATGCATAGGGGACCATCCTTTTTTTTGCGGCATGCTCTCTGATTTACGGATTCGCAGGGGGCCGAGGGCCAACCTTAGTTGACTGACAATGACAAAGGCTTGCGAAACAAAGTAGCGCCTTTGAAATGGAATCTTAATTAAGTAGTCGTCTATCAGTGGTGCGAAGCAGCTTTGCCCCGGGGAGCGAAAGGTTATACCTTTGTAAGCGAACAGCGGTTCTTCTATGTAGGGTATTCCTCCTTTACTCTCTTAATTAACGTCGAGCTAAGTGACTTTGTGTAGCGTAGTAGAATGAAGGCTACGTACGCACCGACACTCTCTTATCCCTAAGCCTCTTCTCTAACTCGCTCGCCTACAAAAAATAGTAGGCGAGGCACTCAGCCGCTGACTTTGACTGTACTGTAGTGTAGTGTAGTATACTTTCGTCGCCTTTTCTTTTAGAACCCTTTCTCATGTTCTTTCATTCATCAAGTAGGCGAACCGTCAGGTCCTTAGTAGCGTTGACAAAGAAGAAGAGCCAAAAAGAAAGCTAGAATTTCCATTCCAATAGTGAGACCAGCTTGACAAGCTACCTTTCGGGTGCGAAGATCATTTTTTATGACTTCCACTTCTCGATCCCGGCCCGGAAAAGTGACCGACCCAATGAAAGAAAGGGTTTATGAGCCCTAGCCCTGTAAGCCCACACCTGTGTAGAGTAGATCGTTCAACACCTGCGGCACAAACCCATTTTTGACCAATTGGTCCGTATATCATAGGCGACCGAACGGCCGCCCCCCGTCTTACTAGACCAACCTGCTATAATTATTCCATAAACACCTAGCGAAGATATGGCAAACAAATAAAGTAGCCCTATGTTCGGATCTGACAATACCATACCATAATCAAAAGGTACAACGGCCCAAGCGACCAGACTTAACATAAATGTAGCCACTGGAGCCATTCTAAAAAGGGAGAAATTAGCACTACTTGGTGAAATAGGTTCTTTTAGAATCAATTTAAAACCATCTGCTAGAGGTTGTAACAATCCGAACGATCCCACTACATCAGGACCCTTTCGACGTTGCACAAAAGCCATTACTTTACGTTCAGCTAGCACTAAAAAGGCTACTCCTAGTAGAAGTGGTAGAATTAAACAAAGTATTTCCGCTGGAACAGCTATGTACGTTTTCGATTTTCTATTCACTCATGATCGGGCCTGACCTGGTCGACCCGATCAAACTATTGAACTTATGATCTGGCCTGGTTGACCCAATCATGATATTGAAGGATGGGACCTTTTCTCGATAAACTCCGGATCCCGAGAAGTTTTGAAGATGGTGCTCCTGTTACGTTACTTCGAATGGAATCCTCACTTGACTAAGCATAAGCGAAAAACGTGGCTGAGAGTAAGCAATCCCCTTTCCTAGTGGTTGAGTCATGATCAGAAATATTGCGAAAGAAAGTGAAATGTCCTATCGTCGTCCCAATTTGGGTAATCCACGATGTCTTCATTTTATGTACCCATCTTTACTCGTTTTCGGTGTATCGATAGTTCGTTGTACTACACTTTGAACTAACCTAGAGTAGAGGCCGTGCTTAGGAAAAAATCGATATCAGTGAAGTAATCCCGGAACTCTAGAAATCGTGAAGAATTTCTTCCATTTTGTTCAATATCGCGAATATAGCGGAAAAGGGCCCCCTCTAGAACATTCCTTTGAATGGAATTGTTCATTGGGTTCGACTTGTTGTTCGAAAAAATCGAAAGCAGTCTCTCGTATGTTATTGTAAGGTGATTCATTCATAATATTTATTATGTGCGGTTTCAAGATGCTAAAAAAGTATATTTTGTAATCGGCTTTTGAGCTCCATTATGTGTACTTCATCAATTTAGGAATTATGGACTTGGCGGTAGTGGTCAATACTAACTGCACCGTCTAAATGCTCCCTGACCAAGTTAGCGTACTCGCCAGGGTTGAGTTGAGGGCCCGTGCGCTAATTGGGCTTCGAGGTTGGCTTGGCTATACGCGAAAAAAGCTCGCTTTCTACTGATCTGCGGCCTGTTCTGTCCTAAACAGTTCCTGAATGTTATTTGTTTCATAGGAAGATTCCAAAAGCACATTGATGCCGAAAGAATCTTCGGAACCGGTGGAGAGGCTATTCTGATTGAAGGCTAGACAAATAACATGACTGAGGTATGTAAATCAAACCAGTGAAATAGCTTTATAATATTAGATAGATATAGAATATCAAAAGCAAAAGCCTGATAATGGGTTTCAAACACGAAAGAAGAAAAGAAAAAAGAAAATTATAGCTTTCTTTTTTTTTGGTGCGTGCTTTTCGCCTGCCTTCCCGACCACGGATAGGCTACGGGGCTTTGCACTTCGGCCCCTGTGAATACCACATCAAGGTGACAGGATTCGAACCTATGGCCCTCTGTACCCAAAACAGATGCGCTGACCAGACTGCGCTACACCTCGTCTCCCCCCCGGAACATATGGTATGGATCTACCCGATCGAAAAAGACTCGAACCGCAGTCGCCCACCCCGCGGCACAGGGAGGCGAGAACCACCGCTTTTAGGAAATAAGCCTACAATTTTATTTGATTCTCGTCTCGTTTCACTTGCATTTTCTTTCGGAATGACTTGATCGTTCTGAGAGTGGAATCGAACCACTCACTCCGGAAGGATTTAGAGTCCAAAGGGCCCAGCGAAAGAAGTCCCACGCCAGCAGCCTGCCAGAACCATTAATACAGGGTTTGATCCACTGAACACCCACACAATCTCGATTTGACAGATCATCGCCATCTCTTTGGACATGCATGTGTTAAGCAAATGGACTGAACTGAATGAAGAGTGATGTCACATCGCATTTTCGATCTTAGGCGAACGATGGGTTACCGGGTCTACGACCTCGCAAGGCACTACTGTAGACCTCTTTGGGCCAGACGCTTTCTCAATCAAAAATGGAAAGAAGGAGTGAGTCTATCACCTACGTCATTTCTCAAGCAAAAATGGAAGCATTAAGTCATCGTTCCGTCATACAACATCTAAGGTCATCCCTTACGACTTCCCTACATCACCCTTCTAAGCTCCTTTGCCCTATGACAAAAGTCTACTTTGAATGAATGATCATTTTACGGTTCGATTCCGGCTCGTGACATGAAGAAGAAGTCCCAAACAGGGATCAGATGAGTTTGCACAGCGTTACTTTTTGTTCTTCGTTGACGGAAAATCAAACGGTTCCCGGTCTTTTCAGAAGACTATGCTTACTTTCTTTTCTCTTACCGGTCTTTTCAATCAAGGAAATGTATTCCGTTCCTCGAATCGGGACTTTCTTTGTCGAGGATCTCTGGTACTCCATCGAGTTTCCGTTTCTTCTTCTAATGGCTGTGTCCGTCTAAGGTGGCTGGCTATTTGAGCGATTTAAGTATCGCGGTTGTCTTGAGCTCTGGATTGATGGACGGGGCTGGGTTCAATTTCAACTCGGAGATAGCCGGGTCTATAGCTATAGTAAGAGCCGCTTTGTGAACAGCATCGGATAACATAGCAAGGGTAGCCGCAATAGAGCAATTATGCCTTAAGCCCAAAACTCTTCCTTTCGGGGAAGGAAGAAAAGACTTTTCTTATTCCAAGCCAGCTACGGGACAAGTGAAACGGGCAGTTAGTTCAGTGAGGACAGCAGTTCCAGCAAAGACAGTGGAATGGTAAAGCTGTTCATTCTCAACGGGAAAGGATTTCTCTATTGCAACGGGGCTAGTTTCAACAAGGTGAGCAAAGCTAGATACTTAGGCTTGTCCAGTTGTTCCACCAACCCCTGCTCCCGACCCAGGTACATTCTTCTTGGCAGCTCAAGACCTTTCTTGTTCCTTGCTCCCGTGGATCGATACTAGTTACTTACCTTTAATCTTAGCTTAGTGTCTTTTACCTAACCTACTCGCTCGCCGAGCTTTTTTTATCTTGGTTATTGGCTTTTTTACTCAAGTTAGAGCTTTTCTTTCCTGGCTTTTTCACTCGAGTTGTTCGCTTGGCTTTAGCTCATTTTTTTGTCCATTTCTTCTCTTTACAGATCCCCTCGAAGTATCCAGAAGAATGGCAATGCAAAATAATAGCAATAGTCGTCTCGTAGGTGCTGGTGAAAGAATAGCTTATGGGGCTGGAGTCAAAGGAGCTTTCATAGACATAGAAATCATAATAGAAAGAGCAGGCCTGCGAGCAGCGAGTGCCCTTTGTAAGTTGCGAGCCTGCCTGTCAAACCATAGGCGCCTTACCGCCCCCCCTTTCTTTTTTGAATTAGAAAGAAGGGGATGAAAGACAAAGAAAGAGATCAGGTTATTTATGATCGGAGAAAAGGAAGGGGCGTGGTTGATGTGTCACTGGGAACCCGTAGGAAGGGGAGACGACCGGCCTCATTCACATCTGAAATCGCCAACATGAACACAAACGAAATCGTCGAATTTCGTATAGAAAGAAAAGGAACCACTTCTATTCTCTTCTCTTTTCTTAGGTATATGAAGAATTGCTTTTTGGTCCCTTTCGTCCAGTGGTTAGGACATCGTCTTTTCATGTCGAAGACACGGGTTCGATTCCCGTAAGGGATATTACTTCATCCTGGCCTTCAAATCGTTGGTGCTGATTATCATATAATCTCCTTGCTTTGGAGTGAAGAAAAGAAGTTCGATCAGTTCATTCAATTAGGAAGCGTCAGACTAGGCCTTTCTTTCAACGAATGTCTCATTCTAATCTACCTACCCGGATCCCTTTGCTACTAAGCGAGCCAACTATCTATCGACAGACCCATCAGCTTTGCACTTAACTAACCCATTTATTTCCAACAGTTTGACGCCCCATTCCTCGTTTTCCCACTTGTACTTCTATGCCTTGCCCCATAGAGAGGAGTCTTCTTTCTTCGGAAAAACGGCTGAATTCGATTAAGTATTCCCATAGAGAAAAAAGCCCACTAATAACTGGAGCTGGAGGTAGTAGCCCTTCCTCTTTGGTCTAGTTGACCGCAGCACCCATTGCCGAAAGCAGCTCATACGGGGGTATTTCCTTGGCCAACGCTTCTAGTAGGAGGCATATTCCTTTCTCCCGAGGGTGAGGTTTCTCACTTTTGCCTATGGCTGGCATAACCAAATCTAGAGCGGAGTGAGCCAATCCATTTGTAACCGTTTCAAAGTCTTCTGCGGCATCTTCTGGATCAGAATCTCCTGCTCAACCGAGAATGAATTCATTTTCATTGTATTATGTGGCAGTCCCACTACTTTCAACCATGGAAGCGAATCGATGATCCTGTCCAGAGTATCTTTATGAAGAATATCCTAGCCTAGTCATAGCTTTCTTTGTAAATGATCTCTCCTCTGCATCGCTGGAAAAGTTCTCAACCGGATTATCGGAGAACAACCGCACTCAACCAAGAACTTCCCCTTCCCCCATTTCCCTGTCTTCGCTATTTTGCTTTTCTACTGCTTGCTCCCCGAGCTCCCTATCCGAGTAAGTCCTACCTTCCTGGTTGGCAAGTAGTAAACCCTACTTCCCTTTCAAATCCTTGATTTGATCATCTTCATTCCATGGTGGACGGAGGAAAACTAGTTACAAATGTTCTTTGCTCGTGATACTTTGAATTGAAAGAGGAACGCTTGCAACGATAGCCCTTGTCAAGCAAAGCATCCTAGTGTGAAAAAGCAAGAAAATGCACTGACTGGCCCTGCCTTCAGCCGTACTCTCCTTTCATCTGGGTGGGTACTAGTTTGAAAGCAGGAACTCGGAAAGGAGGCACGGTTTTAGCAAGAAGCAAGGAATTCCAATTCATAGGAAAGCCAGCCCTTCGAAGAAAACGGAAGTGCTAGCAACGAAAGCAGCAGGGCCACGAATCGGATTAACAGATAGGGATCAGGTTGTTGTTGAAGTTCAGTAAAGAGCAGGGCCAAGCCAAGCCGGATTAGCAGAAGAAAAAAAGAAAGAGAAGGGATACCCTTGCATCCCTTCTCTTTCCATTTTCAATATTACAGATTATCTAATCTTTGTTGCTGCTTAGGACTAGGCGAACATCAGATGAGATGAAAGCTAGTACTACCTCATACGATACGGTGAAGAAATTCTAATCTGCTCTAGAAAACCACTTTTCATGTTCCAGATATAGCACGTAGGTTGTGACTCCACATGGGGAGCTGAGGGACATAACATGATAATAGAAGGTCATCCTAGGTAGAGCTGTAGCACAGATCCACGGAGCGGGAGGTAAGAGGAAAAGAAAAGAATACCACCATAAAAGAAAATTGTGCCCTCTTGAGCCCTAAACCTAGGAGCAATGGTTTCTCTCCTTCCCAAACTGCAACCGCAACCAGTTCTAATTCAAACAGTGTGGTGGAGTTCAATCAGAAACTCTCCTTCATCCCTCTTCAAATGCATTCCTCACTACGAGATTGAATATGTTTTCCCAGCCTCCCACCAGTAGGCGAATCCCTCCAACCAATGACTACACTACCTTGGTTATCCGCTTTCATGTCTTGGATTGAGCTTTCTAACTCTTATTATAGTTGGGTGGGCGGAAAGAAAGGACAAGATTCCTGCTTCGTTCAAAGTCCTAGTCCTGTCTCCTGATATCTCGCCCGCTATTTCTATCTCCGCTAAACCTAGTCACTTGGCTAGCTATACTTCTATAGGAACTATCTAAGCTATACTTTACTTGACATGACTGCCTATCCTGGAACTAAAAGTCTTAAATACGTCTCTCTTGGCTACCCGTGACTTGCGTTGACCTATCCCTACTACTTGGTTATTAGCTTACCCTTTTATACCTATTAGAAACCCTAGCTAGCTTGTAAACACCTATCTCGTGCTTTACTTCTATACTGACCTAAACGTGAACTGAACAATATGCCTACCTTTTTTATGTTTCTCAACAATAAGCATCCCGTGGTGACAACAAACCATATGCCAACAAACAACTCCTTAAAATGCTTATATGTATACAGCTTGGCCTTGCTATTCACAAATGTCTATCAGCTTCTCCTGCTTCTATACTTGCCTATCTGTGACATGACCTATTCCTACTTGCTTTGTCAACTACTTTACGATACTTAACTTAACTTTACGATACTTTACTTTATCCCCAGACCTATAAACAATGGGTCTCAATTCGGGAGGAAGAACCGGTAAATTGTACATACGAATGTCAATCTTCATTTAATACACTGGTAGGGGTCGATCAGGCAAATCCCAAAGCCCCGAACTGCTCTACTGATCTTCTCTCTCTTCAGACTCACTGAACCAGACTCCTTTTGCACTGAGAACACAATTAAGAACCCTCCTTCTCACATCACAAGAAGGCAAACCTTGTACGTTGATCGAATCTTCTTTCGCATCCAGAAGAGAGGCTGTGGGCTATCCGAGAGAGTGGTTCAGGTGACTACCGGAGTCATTGATTAAGCAGGTCAGATGGGCTTAGTAGGGCTCGAACCTACAATATCACCGTTATGAGCGGTACGTTTCAACCAATTAAACTATAAGCCCAATCGGATCTCTACATGCCGGGAAGAGCGGACAGAAAGAGGAGACCCTTTGCTCTATCTCCTTCTTCCTCTTCCCGGGGCCCCGGAGGGCAAGCCCTATTAAAGAAGCTAAGTGACTTTCGTCACTCAAGTAGTGAGTTTGAGAGTGGCCGTTAGGGCGACCACTTGTACTTCTAGGCCTTGGCGACCTATAGTCTTGTTACGCAACACAGCTTCACTCGATTCAGTAAATCAATAGTTCAAACCAGCCCACTAATAGCTTAGATAGTGGCCCTTCCACTTTGGTTTGGTATAGTTGACCCTACCTATTGACTCAAGGTAAGACCTCTGACTCAAGGTTCATAGGAAGGGGGAACCCAGACGTAGTGGGATGTAGGCTTCAGTTGTTTTGGTACTTTTGCACTACCTACGTCTTATTATTTATTTTGTAACCGGCTTTTCACCGGCAGGTCAGTAGGCCTTTTAGAAGGCGAACAAACGAAAGTTCTCCGCGGGCGCTAGCGCTATCTTGTTCGCTTTTGTCAACTGAAGTCGCGCGTAGCGCCAACTAACTGATAGCTGATAGAGCGCGGAGCCCCGAGTCTAAGCGAGCAGAGCCATTTCTTTGTCGTCAAAAGAAAAAAAAAGTACTAAAGGCGAAGGGCATTCTGTTGTACAGCTACTTTGGTTTTGGTATAGTTACAAAGGTAACCGGTAGGTGACTGTTGAATCGACAGTAGTTACGAAAGGGGGAAATAGCTCAGTTGGTTAGAGTGCTGGTCTGTCACGCCAGAAGTCGCGGGTTCGAACCCCGTTTTCCCCGCACGATCTTCCTCTTCCTGCCCGACTCATTTTGTCTTCACTGGAAGCTGCTGATCCCAGCGTAGCATTCAAGACAATTGTTCCTTCTTCGGTCTCCCTCCACCCCCTTCGTTTGTTGTGGGTCGCGTCTCACCGCAGGCACTTAATGAAAATGAATGAGTGAAGATCTTCCTTCCCCCCTTGTGTCTTACCAAGGACTGAGTTCCCACTTGTGGCGAAAAAAAAGTATACCATCCCACCCGGCCTCCCCCCGGGGGGTTAAGGTTCCTCTCGGAGACTGCCAGTCTACAAGAAGCTGGCAGAGCTTTAGCCATTGGACCACATCCATCCATCCTCCTACCTAAACAGTGACGCCTTTTCTTGTTCGTTCTTCGAATTACGCTAGTGGAGACTAATTCCTTCCGGCTAATGAAGATACTACCCCAGTCTTCCCATTCATTCCCAGTGGATCCTTTTCATTGAACGAACCAAGTTCACCTATACGAGAGTGAGGAATAGAAATCCTACAATCAACTTCCCACTTTTTATGTCCCGTTTGACGATTCTGCTGCGTCTTTAGAAAAGAAAAAGGAGAAGGACAGGGTCAGAAAAGCGATAACTATCAATTCGAATTCAGAATGAATCAAATCTCCCCAAGTAGGATTCGAACCTACGACCAGTCAGTTAACAGCCGACCGCTCTACCACTGAGCTACTGAGGAAGAACGGACTTAAGGAAGCTGACTCTCGTTCTTTGGACCAACCAACCGAAAAGAAAAAAAGTTAGTCACTTTTTCTCTTTTCCGGGAGAAAGGGTGACGATAGCAATCCCCTTTGCCTCCCCGGCCGGGGAGCCCCCAGGACAGGACAAGGGGGGCGGCGGGGATTAATAAAGAATGGGTTGGCAAATATCTCACTTAATGGTGGGAGGGGAGTATTTAGTCTTAGTCTGCCTTTAGGTTAGGGTTTTATTTGAAATCTAAATAGAAATGCCTCCTAGAAATGAAATAGCTGAATTCTTTATCCTTAAAAGACTGGAATCCCTCCAACCAATGACTACTCAACCTTTATCACAATCTCAACTGCTTTCCACAGAAAGTATTACCTGAGGTTGAACATTTATCCCTTCAACCTGATTGCCTTAAACATTCATAGCTAACAGTTGACATCGTCTTTCCTTAATAAAAGAAGTAAACTATTTAACGGTTTTAGTTTGTCAGCTTTCACCACTTCTGTTTTGTCTTCCTCGACTATACATTCTCTTACTCCAAAAGGGTCTAACCCAGACAGAGATTACTTTTCGATAACACACCTAGTTCGGGGGTTGATTAACAGGAAAGCCCGCGGCCTACCACTACGAATTTATAGCTATAAAGGGTCACAGTATGAAACTGCTACCCATTTGATGCACAAGGATGCTATGGTTAAAGCTAATATCTACTCAGCTGTTCCCCGACTTAGGCTATATAATCCATCTTAGGTACAGTAACCTAGACTCGAACTCACTATACAGGAAACCAACCGTTCAACGAAATGTGTGCTCAATTTATTAGAATACGCTTGTAAATCCTCTTCTAAATTCTTACTGTAAAAGAATAAGGGAAACAGTCATTGTTGAATCTGCATGGAACCCTATATGAATAATCATTATTGTATTCTACCAAACATCTTATGGGGTTGGTAAAACCAACGCATTGGTAGCTATAAAGCTTGCTACCATGATGGCAGTGCCGACACTCGCTTCATAGCAACATTATTATCCATGTTCTCGGCTTGGTTAACGTTAAAAACCTCCGTAAAGGAAAGGTTGGATCATTCATAAATGTACTAAGATAAGAACAGTATTCACTATGTCTTTATTGATCAAGAAAGTCACCCTCTTGTAACCATTAATAACGGCTTCTGGGTTCTTAAAAGCATTCAAATTTGCCAATGGGTGAGCTATTTCTTGGGGGATAATAAAAGGGTTATCACACTGAACATACCTGTACCAAACTACAACTCCTATCCCCATTAATACAAGGATATTAAACATACCCCAGACAAACTTATTGTTTGATTTGTTAAAAGTGCAAGTTCTAACTTGCGTTATAGCACTAGAAAATACTGTATTGTATCCAACAAAATACCTTTCAATCCTCGGCCCACTTCAGTTTTCGTGATAAAAACTCATTATGGGGATAGTCTGCCCCTTCATATATAGTATCAATAACAGGATCTCTTATTGGATCGTCTCTAAGATCTCCTAACCTCTCCCATGCATTTTTAGCTACTAAACGAATGTTTGTATTTTTTTGAGATAATATCTCACCGTCGTAAATAAGGGTTTGACCGCAGCATGTTAAAACATGAGGCAATTCATGAAACTCTTCTATCAAATCATATACATTCGAGACTCCATATAGGTCTATCTATATAGTATAGTAACTGAAAGCAGTCTCATTGGTGTATTCCATTTGTGGTAATACTTTATATTCATTATGGAAAACTCTATCGCACAGCTTCTTAGCAAGTAAAGATTGCTTATACATGTTGATTTTAGCAAAGCTGTTAAGAATGCTCTCTTCATCAGTTTGCAACATATGTTTGATATTGCTGTAGTTTTGGGTAAGTCCGACCTTGAAGAATAATCCGACCATGAGGAGTATGGAGTGTTTGCCATGTTTTGTATCTTTTCAGTTGTTCTATTTATGGATTTATTGGGATTTTCCATGAGTTTAGTTGTATCTACCCGATTGTGGTATCCCCACCTCTATCCTTGTAATTGGTCAGAGAGATACAACTCTATTAAAAGAAAATAACCCGAGATTTTGACCCTAAAGAAAAAGAAGTGTCTCTATTTAGAGATTTATCTACTTAGATTTAGATTTAGATTAAAAAATAATACTCCTTCTATATTATTCTAGAATATGTATCCCAATCCATCTCGAGTAATTTGTATCAATACCTATTCGGTAGATCCTTTTTTCTGTGCCAGGAACCAGATTTGAACTGGTGACACGAGGATTTTCAGTCCTCTGCTCTACCAACTGAGCTATCCTGACCATTTCTTGTGCATCATCCTAGTAGAGTACGTACTTGTATCTATGTGGGACTAAAAAAGAAAAAAGTATTCTAAAATTGGACTTAGTAAATGTCAGGATAATGATAATGACTTACTTAATAATAGGGATTACTTGCCTATACTATACTATAATATGTTCATTTGTATGAATGGGATAAGATCCAAAGAAGTAAGTTCGGATCCGTTTGTGAAAGAGTAGAATAAGAAAGATAGTGAATCTTGTTTGAACCATTAATGAAAAATAGAGGTTGGTACAATAGTATAGTATAGTTAGGAAGTAAAATGGGCTTTTTATTGGGGATAGAGGGACTTGACTTGAACCCTCACGATTTTGAATAGAAAGTCGACGGATTTTCCTCTTACTATAAATTTCATTGTTGTCGGTATTGACATGTAGAATGGGATTCTCTCTTTATTCTCGTCAGACTTGAACCTAACGAAGAAAGAATGAGGAAGAAAAAGATATCGTGATGTACGTCTAAAAACGGAAACTTAAGAACGCTTTTACCAAACCAAGAAAGCGTATCACTTTTCAATTGATTGGATCATCATAAGATCGACTGTGTTTCACCTCCCAACCCACACCGGGTTATGTTCCTCAATTCCAACAAGGGTATAATCAGCCGCCCCGGCACATCGACCGGCTCAACCCATGACGAGCCACCTTCACCAAAGCAGCTACAACCTCCCTATTAAAGTGACCCCCGGACCTATACCATACCCTTTTAGAATCTCCGCAAATTGCCAATTACCATTCCCAGGCTAGACCGATTAAAGAAACTAAATTCATACCCATCCTCTGGTCTAAAGAAGAGTTTTTTTTACTTTACTTAACTTTACATTAGAGACCTAATTCAAGGCGCCGCATCTCAGCCCTTCTCAATAGAATCCATGTGCCATTGCCTGAATGTCAATCAGCCCCTCCTGTCCGAAAAGAAGCATATCCGAATAAAGCAAGGTAACCCACAAAGCATTTTTAGCTATTAAGGACTGACTTCAAAAGGCTCAAAAAAACTGGAATCAGTTGGAGGAAACTAAGGGCCAGGTTCACATTATCAGTGAGCGCGGATAAGAACGTTTCCTGGAATTCCACATCCCATATTGACTCTACCATCCCGGCACGTTGGCCACTAAGTCCAATCTGACCTATCTCAAATAAGATCTTTTAGGATAAATTTTATAGGCATCCCTCGCACTTTGTTTCGCTAGCAGCAGCCCGGACTCGTATGCCAGTGCTCGCTATCCAGCCAGTCTAAAGAGTTCGCCTAGAAAGAACTTCTCACTTCCAGGCTTAGCGGCTGACCTATGAACCACTTCTACTGGTGGCTGCTACTGCTATCAATCGTATAATAGACTGACTCCTTTTTCGCAAAGCGGAAAGAAACATCCCAAGTCAACATTGCCAAAAGTGGACCACTTCTGCTTGATACTTGCTTGCCAATCCTTTACTCTTTTTGTTCCGCCCTGGCATCTTTACCCGCCTACCAGAAATGTGTATCACAAGGTATGATGGGATTAGAACAGTTCCATGTCCATGCATTAAATTAAATGCCGCTCCAATCGATGAAGGGCACAAGATCTCGTCCTTGACATAGGAAAGCTCAATCTCTTAAAGACATAGCATTGAAAGAGTGAGTAAGAAGCATGAAATCCAGGCTTATCCTTTCTATGACTATGAACCAAGACTTATTTATAAAATAAATAGGTTTCTAAAATCAATAGGTGAGCTCCCTAGAGGAGTATTTTCTGTCCCTCGACCTTTGTCTTCAGACTACTTTTTCTATTTCATACAGACGACGAAAAAGAACTCGATTTTCCAGGGAAGGACAGCTGGAGGATAGGATCCTTTTTTCCGACATTTAGACGATAAAGTAACTGCTTTTCTCACTATTCTCAGAATGAGGGATTGGGATTGACCGGGACCTATTCTCTGGGAACTTCCGCCTCCTTAGCCAATCCACCTTATTCTTGATAGTTCGGTATGAATGGTATTCTTTTTAGTCTTAATCCTAATACTTCTATCATGGTATTAAATACCCTAGTACTGTTAGGAGAATGCCCAATAGCCCTTGAGCATGGAAGGAATGATACGAAAATAGCGAATTTGCTTATTAGGAGTAGAAGCACTTTTCGATAGTAAGATAGATATAGATCTAAAGGGCCTAGCAGTTCTTACAATACCAGTAGTAATAGATAGGATACCTTATGGAGATACCTTGAAAAAAAAAGACTAGTTAGAGTTTCTCAAAAAAGCTTAGGAAAGCAGGTTTAGGAAAGGAAGTTTCACCAGTGTCTAAGTAAGAAAAGTCAAGTTAGTCATCTAAGGAAAGCCTTGGGCGAAAGAAAAACCCTTTTCTCTGCGCATATTCCCTTTCTAGAGTATTATACTGTCAATAACTATCCTTTAGTTTCCTAAATCCCTTTTGCCTAAAGTATAATATCTGAAGTAGTAGATGCTACTGAAAGAGGTATGTCATAATCATAAGTAGTTACTTCTTCCATTTTGACTGTAATAGAGTTCAAGTAGTTGATAGCGCCAGTCTAAGTAGTTATCTCTGTTCTCTTTTGGAGATGTAGTAAACTATGCGTAAGCTGTATTTGACTATGGATAAGGAATAGTTCTTGCCTATCTATCCGGAGTATTTGCCTATTCCTAAGTAGTTATTCACTATCCATAACCTTTATCAGTATCTGACCTCTTGGGCAAGCCAAAATCAGTAATTCTTAAAAGCTAGTATCTTTACCTCTTTCTTTCCTCCGTCTAAGGCCAGTCATTTTCCTTCTCTGCGGTTGCTTATGGTGAGTGCTAATTCCTTCCAATTGCAGTCCTTCGAGGTTATATCCTATCCTGGTATATGAAAGAGAAGATCAATTCCTTAGGAGACAGGTATCGATGCTTGCCAGCAGGAGAAAGATCACTAGGTTCAGTCTCTGATCTGATCAATAGGGTTCCCTAGGTACATTCCGTTTTCTGGAAATCCTGCAGGGATAGTAGCTCCCTTTTCGAGGGCAAAAAAACTCGTTAGGCTATCCGAGATTTTCTCTTTTTTCCAGCTTTTTGGAGTTCAAATAAGGAGTGCCCGGCCATCTAAAG
Organism: Zea mays; assembly: GCF_902167145.1. NCBI lineage: Eukaryota > Viridiplantae > Streptophyta > Magnoliopsida > Poales > Poaceae > Zea > Zea mays. Next base: position 66,399 of record NW_023366903.1, read on the forward strand.
TGCCAGTAGTCTAAGTTCCCCTCCAGGCTGCAGGGTAAAGGGCAGACACAGGTTCAGAGCGAGGGGAAAGGATCAAGGGTGCGTAGTATGCTTCTTACCCGCCTTATCTGCTAGGTCTAGGATTGGTTTTGTTAACTAGAGATCTTTTCCTGGACGTTTACACCTATTCCATTTTTAAGCTAAGCTCATTTTCGAGTACTAAGCATAGCATATATATTACTTGCTACTTGCCAATATGTAGATAAGTGAGTGTAAAAAGTCAATGTCCGACCGTGGCTATTGAATCGTCGAGGTTGTGTTAGTGAGCTGCTCTTTGAGTCTACCTTTTACCCAAGGATGTAGTTGTCTATGCATAAAGATTGGAATTTCCCATCTTTTTCAGCTCTGCTCCCAAAAGAGAAAGGAGACTGAACACATTTCTATACCCGGACGATCAATTCAATTTAAGTATACGCATACCTTTTCCCACGATTCAGGAATAGCCATAGAGGACTACGTTTTATAGACGTACGAATCCTACGATACGCGCAAAAGCTATGAAACCATTAGGAAGGGCACAGCAGCCCCAGGCCGGCTCCTTCTTTTACCTTGAAAAACAGATAGGAACGGCAAATCCTTGTTGAAGAAGAGAGGTGAGCAAGAGTGAAGAGTAGAGCGCGCATGGGAAGTGCGGTCGCTATGAACGAAGTGGGATTAGATATGGATCTTCGAAATAAGAGTCTTTCTACTTTCTATAAGCTATAAGTGAATTATTGATCAAGAGATATGTGAAACTATGCTCTTAGAACACCTTCTTCCATGCTATTGAAGCAGGCGAACAGGCGAGTGAGTGAAGAGAGAAGCCATGCCTCTTTCGAGGTGAGGCAAGCGATGAACGAGTAGATGCTGCCCTTAGACCTATTCTCTCTTTCGGTAGCAGACACCGTGATGGGCTAGGCTAGGAAACCTTATTCGATACGATAGGACAGGTAAACAAAGCAAGGCCTGGGTCGAGAGCCAATTTCATATTCTCCGGTTCCATTCCTGATCTTCCTGTCATCGTATCTTGTGTAAGAATCGCTTTCAGGCTTCTTATCGCTTTCTCATCAGTGGCAGTTTTGTCTCCCGTCCCTACCGAACTATACTATTAGTAACTGATCAACTTACTGTTGGAGTTCTTAAGCATATCTTTTTCCATTATTAGTTCTATCTTCCGAGTGGACTAAGGCATCAATCTGAACTATAAGCCCTATCGCTTGGGAATAAATGCTTCCCTAGCTGCTTGCCGGAGAAAAACGAAGCCTTAGAAATTGTAAATGAATCCCTAAAAGCGGAGAAAGGCTTAAACCTATTCATCTATCCTATCCCTCGCTTGACTCTTCTCGGAAAAGGTTCTCGTTCCCATGAATCTTGATCTGCCTCCTGGCATTGATAGCGATTGATCGAATTCCTACTCTGGTTTGAGAAGCTTTTCAGTTTTCCTTATCACTGAAAAGAATTCAAAATACGTATATTTGGTACTAAATAAACCGCCTTCGCTGGCTAATCCCTATGTCTTGGTACTCTACCCTCCCATTCATAAGAGAGTGGTAGTTGTCACCGGAAGCAGGTGTGAGTTGAGTAAGTCTTGTCAACAACGCTTCGCACAACTAAATACTAACACACTGTTTACTTCTGTACTTCTCCACCGCCAAAACACAATGACTGATGCAATTCATACAGGCACGAGCGAAAAACGAGCTGAACGAGTGATCAGGTGCTTCGACCTCTCTTTCTACGGTTGGTTTCTGACATCGATCGAGATTCAACATTCAGTAGGTTTGCTTTGACGAGTTAAAGGTGGAAGCTTCGAAGCATCAGTGAAGAGAGTGACCCGGAGCCCATCCTTCCTGTACGCATTTCTGCCTTATTTTGAAAAGCAGCACGGGGACTTCATCTGCCCATGATTGATTCCCGGCTATGATTTATAAAAATCTTCGCTTCAAAAGCTTTCATTTCATTTTCTTCAAAGGCACATGCACTAGGTTACTTACGGAATCTCAAAGAAAGAGTCGTCCAGGAGCACTTCGTTAGATTTGCATGTGTTAAGCATATAGCTGAAGTAGCCTAAGCGCTTCAACCTGCTCGCTCTTACAAGACGAATCTCTTTCTATACGCAATTGAAACTAGAGTCTACTCCTTTCTGGTCTGAAATCTCAGTGGAGACGGTAAAGATTAGGTGCCTTTTTTCTTGACTATCCATCCCATTCAAAGCTTATCACACTTCTCCTTCCGATTCTTTTTCTTTTACTCCGCACTTTTGCTCTTTCGAGCCAAAATGAATGGGTCTTAGGGTGACTCCTCTTCTCCATGAGTAGGTAAACTCATGTACCACGCAGAGCCCCAACAGTTTACCCTCTTTTCTATTATTTTCCTCCACTAATTTTAGAATCCGCACATAATTGCGGAGTATTTGTAGTAGGTAGATAGAGGCAACGACACTTATACTCAGTAATATAGAAAAAAACTTAGCATTATCCGTCGCTGTCTGGTACACATAATGAAGAAACTCGATCATGGAAAAGATTGATTGATTTTGAAGCTCTGCTCCCAAAAGAGAAAGGGAGACTTAAAGATTGTGGGTTTGGTTTTTCCAAACAAAAGATAAATATTGGATAAGAAGTTCAACAATAAAACTTTCCTTCAGTAGGCTCGCTCCCGGTGGAGCCGCCAGCCCGCTCAGAAGTGGATTCGAACCCCCGACACCGTGGTTCGTAGCCACGTGCTCTAATCCTCAGAGCTACAGGCCCACCCCGTCTCCACAGGTCCCGGGATACCCCCCACCCTCACCTTTCTGAGGACTATAAAGCCTTCTCGAATTAGGTCTCTGGGTTCTAATAAGAAGGCCTCTCGAATTTGTTCTACGGTAGAAGCTTCTACCAAAGTTGTAGACCCGGATACTAATCTTTCACTCACTGAAAAGTGAAAACCTGTGACTATATCGTCCTGAAGACGGATGCGACGGGAAGAAGTGGCATTTAGAAGTGTTGCTGACTTGACATTTAGGTTTCGGCATAACAAAGCTTGCACTGTCTTTTCGCACTTAGGCGCACAGCGTGCCGCTGGTAATGATTCTACTACTTTTACGGTGCTGCAAATTCGCAAGCTGATCCGTAGATTAAGTAATCGTTGTTGTTCATTGGATTCCTCCAGAATGACTTCGTTAGGATTGAAGAATTGCTGCAATGATTCCTGAATAGACTCGATTCTCCCGTCGAGAGTTTCTTTGAAAGTCTTACCTAAACTCTTCCGACTTAATATGAGAAAGCCTATAAAACAACGAGCTACTATCATTTCTTCATTATAGATTGAGATCTTCTTCGGACTTGATGCACAAATAGATGGAATAGCAGCAAATAGCATATTTATACCCTTCATATCCATTCCACTAAATCTCATTGTGACTCTCCACTTTTATGATGAAGCTCTGCTCCAAGAGAAAGGGAGACTTTTTTTGTGGTTGGTTTTTCCAAAAAAAGAACATTCGAACAAATAGACTTGATTCCATGACAAGCAAAAATGCTAGCTTCCCAGTAACTGTAACGCATACACTGGAGCGTTTGTCCCATTGACGAAGGCCAATGAAACTATTCTACTAATTTTCTGAGGAGCAACTTGACATTTCTTCATGCAGCTCAAAAGCTCTAGCGGAATCGCCGCAGCATCCTGATATTTTCATATTCTATATGTGACCACATCAGGGATTAACCCTGGATCTCTTAGCCCACTGAAGATTTCCTCAGCTGAAGATATGCGTCCTTGCCCACAAATTCAATAAGCGAATTGAAAGATAGGACAGTTGGATCAACTCGGAAATCTCCTCACCTCAAATGAGTTCCTTATCACTGCATCAGATGCCACGCATGAGATTGTCCTTACCAATATCTTTACGCGCACCCAGCTTTGGTTACCCACACCACCAATGCAACTAATTTCTGATCCCAACTTCATTCCTTTTATTTATCCGCGTTATATCATTCGGGTAATCTTATCTCCACCTTCGTCAGAAGGCTTTGAAGTCGTGTTCCAACTGAACGGACCCACATTCGGATATTGCAAAGTACACGGCAATGCTTGGGCTGGCTACTAATTCAAGGATGATGAGTAGGATATTCACTCCATGCTCTTAGGGAGTTCTTTATGCTGTGCGGTTACCGCCTTGCCACTATAGATCTCGTTCCTGAGATGAAATTCACTGTTCTCAGTGTAGACTATGACACTGCCCCATAATGACCAAGGGATGAAACCGGCTTTTACATAACTCAGCAGTTCCTTTGTGTACTTGCAGACGCTGGTGACGATCTGTTGTTAGTTCTCATGAGCACAGAAACTGATAAAGTAATAATTTACCGGGGTTATAAAATGGGTGAAGCCCTCAAGCCTGGGATTCAGTGGAAGAAGTGAAATCAGTTCTCGCTTTGAGACTTCCAGATTGCACCGCAAGTAACGATGGAATGCAAGAAAGAAGACTCAGGAATGAAATCAATCAAACCTCCTACTCATACTACCCCCTCTTCCCGATAAGCCCTGTCTTCTTCTTCGCCATCGACTTTAACACGTAGTCCTGCCCGTGTGAAAGCTGTCAACACACCCCGCTCACTACGACGGTTCGACAACCCTACTACCATTCCCGTAAGGTGGGCGGGCTTCATGTAAGGTGGCCCTCTTCCGTATTGATAACGTAGATTTGAAGCACCTAGAAGGAGGAAAGTCACGAAGTCATCAGTAGGAGTAGTGAAAGCAATACGAATCAATGAATTGAGGGCAGTCGAAGCAGACAGTAAATTACTTGAAATAAAGATAAATAAGTGCTCGAGCAATTGATTATTAAGTAAGTAGGCGGCGTAGAAGGGGCGGTTCTACTTAAATGAAATGAATGGCTCGTTCATAAATCCACTCGCTTGGCAGCAGTCCATTCCTACCGTACTCCGGCTATTCTATCTGTCTGTGTATCGCGTAGAGCACGTACTATGAATCCAAGTTCCCTAGTGTCAGACTCAACTCAGTCTGGTAGTGTCCCTGGTCCTATCGAAGCAGCTACTTCATCCCTGGTGTAAGGGCTTGTAGCTTTCAATGTGTTCTTTCTTGCAGTAAAGTAAGGAACGATTGATCTCTCTTTTTTGAGGGACCATAGGCCTTAGGCTTAGTCCTAGAAGGTTGAATGCTTTCGCTACGCCCCGCATAATGAAACCTATGTCTTAGAATTTTGAATTCGCTTATATAAGCAATTATAAGATCCTTCCTCTATCTCATAGTCAAGTACGGAGTAGGAATCAATAACAATTGAATAAGACATAATTATTGCTGCATGCATGTTCACCTAAAGCATTTCTTACCACTTAAGTGAACGAGGGGGATATCAGTATTTTGACTGACGGCTGTTGTCTAATTATTGAAATAGAAACACTCCCTTCCAAATGCTATTGCCATTCTCCATTCCGGTCTGTAGCAACG